>NW_026713328.1:0-39146 GCF_029784015.1 Lycium ferocissimum | reverse complement strand
AGAGCATAACAATGAATGAAGTCAAGAAAATCATAGGATAAGCTCAATTATCTCACAACATCTTTGCAACCATAAGCTTTAGAACTTCTAGCATTAAAATCGTCATCATCATGATCATTATAGAAAACATCTCATCTCTTTCGTCATAAGAAGTTCTTAAGAATCTTTAACTCTCAACTTTTGGAATGTAAGAAGGTCATAGAAGTATGTAGGAAATCGTAATATAGGAGTCATGCCTTTGCGTCTCCTCAACAACTGAACGTTCTCCTCCCAAGCTCACAACTTTACATCAAGCGAATTTCGCACTAAAATTAGATAATTGAAGATACGCTTAAGTTTAAGCTAAAGCGACCAAAAGCTAACGAAAATTGGGCAGCATTTCCTTTGTTTTGTCAACCTTCTCCGTATACTAAACGACTCCCAAACATCGACAACATCACCCATAATATCATAATCAATAGATTTGTTCAAATTAAGCCTTGTTTAATTCTCAAGATTCCCTTTCAAAATCATCCATAACCATAGCTACAACATAATACCATATTCATCTACATATGATACTTCCTCAACATCATTAGTATAATCCACAGCAAAATTATACTCATGGCACACCAAAAACTATGACTCAAGTCAAGTTACTATTCAAGAATATCATTAAATCTATGTTTGAGCTTCATTTTCCTGATTTCTTCTCTCATCCAAGTCATTCAACCACTCAAATACTCTTAATAACATGAAATAGACGTGAAACTCACCTTGATCACATAAGGATGAACTTTGGTTGCATATTCTTCACTTGAGAGAAACCCCAACTTCACTACCAAATGATTTCTTGACTTCTACAAACCCTAGAGGGCCTCTCCACACTTGATTCTCTTAATTCTTGGTAATTAATCTTTGATTTCCCTTGGGTTTGTGTTAATATGACATGAGGAATGTTCTAGAGCTTTCAAGAGTTTGGGAGAGGTGAGAAAATGAAAATTTGGAACAAGGGTCGTGCATATATGGAAAGAGAAAAAAAGTGACCCGACCCGGTTATACGGCCAATTATACGGGCCGTATAAATTATACGGTCCGTACAATTGGACCATATAATCCTACCAGGGGTCACTCTCCTCTGGAAGTATTCTACGGACCATTATACGGGCCGTATAAATTATACGGTCCGTACAAATGGCCGTACAATAAGAATTTTCCCCAAACTTGCTCTAGCCGCTTCGTTCAACCTCCAATCCTTGCGGAACCTTCTTGGCACTTGTTTAACACTTCATTAACCATCTAAGGAGCCCTATAACTCCTTCCCAAGATATTACTAAACAATCGTTACCTCAATAATTGCAAAAGCCTCCCCAAACACGACTCATGCTTTACTTCCTTCGACGAACTTAGTTTCACCAATTCATATAACTTCAAAATCTTGTCGTATACACCTTAAAGCTGCCAAATGCCCTCCTTAAAGTCATAAGGACTTCATGTCCACCTCAAGCTTGCGTTAGTCTATTCACAGCACAACGATATGAAATGTCTGAGGTGTAACAAGTGAGAGATTGGAACAACGAAGTTTAGACCTTAACCGAATGAAACACACACGATAAGGAATGAAAGAATAGAAGTTTCCTAAAGTCCTATTGCCTCTCGAAGATAGATATGGAGCTCATCGTACTGATTCTCAAGACTCTACTAGACACTATTCTTGTACTTGAGAGACCGATTAACCTAAAGCTCTGATACCAATTTGTCACGACCCAATTTACAGAGACGTGAAGGAACTAACTCCCCAGAGTCAGCAAGCCATCTATAACCCAATTTACATTAATTGAACTACAAAAGTAATGCGGAAGTAAATCATACAAGTCAACTTTAGGTCTTAAGCCTTATAATCACAAGAATATGGAATTTAAATACAACCATCCACTAATCTGGTGTCACCAGTTCAAGAATGACTAAAGAGATCACAAGTCTGGGAAAACATCCCGAAAATACGTCAACTGTCTAAAAAACTAAAGACAGAAATAAGATAAAGAGAGGATCCGATGCCATGGATCTACTGATGGCTCGCTCCGAATCGTCAAGATAGTCTTCTCAACGGCCAACAGCGTCTCAGGATCCACTCGTACCAGGTACAGAATCTGCACACAAAAGAGAGCAGTAAGTGTAGCGTGAGTACGGGAAACAACGTGTACTCAACACCATCGTCGACCGACCCTAACGAAAACGGAGACGAGGGTTGGCCTTCGATTACTACTTCTACACTTAACTGCTATTACTCCACAATAATAATAATCACAATCAATCTCAATAATCTTGGGTTGTAAGCCTAGGTGAAAGCCTCTAATCCACAAGTCCATCACGGGTTATAAGCCTAAGCGAAGTTTCCAAACCACGAACATCGAATAACCTCATAAGCATCTAAGTTCTGAGTCCGTCAAATAGTCAAATAAGCATCTAAGCCTTTAGTTTGTCAATAACCAAATTAGCACCTAAATCATTCCATGTCAAATATTCAAAGGCAATCCAAACCACGACCAAGGCATAATAGGAATTCAACTTACTCAAATCACAATAACAATAAATGAGATAGAATGAATGATATGATATGAAGTGCAAATGCAATGCAAGGCCTTTATTCCACTTCTTGATATACACACGTTCGAATGTTAATGAATTGTGACCTATGGGGGGCTCATGAGGCCCATATACGATCACTTCGAAAAGTCCTCGGATCGCAGACCGCTCCGGTAGCACCCTCGGATCACGAATTTCCACATAATATGTCTCAATAACCTGTCACTTAGACAGCCGGACCCATTTGTCAACAGAACGGGCTAAAGTATCATCACTCGTCCGGAACTAGATCCCCTCGGACTCACAATCATATCCTCAAATAGTATGCATGAAATACATATAAAGTATGAATATGGCATACATCAATTCAAGAGCATATATATATACGCATGGAATCCATTCTTAGGTTCTCATTATCATAAAGGCTTTACCTTGTAGCTTCTTTTTCATTTCAATGAGGATAAATGAGTGATATGCACAACGACAGATAAGACAGACAATAATAAGAGACATAAAGTACGGGCATCAGTCCCTAGTCACAAATCCAAAGGATCGTACTAATCTATCAGCTAGTGCCCAAAGCATGGCATTTAGACCAACTATACAATTGAAGTGCACAAATGCCCTTATCATGAAGACCGATATCCGATATAGGTGCTCGTCACCTCACAAGTATCGGAACCCCCCTTAGTTTACCCATGACCCTCTTATTAGGTTTATTTTGACCAACCACATGTTCAAGAAAGAGTGCAAGGTCTCAACTTGCCTAGAATGCCGAATCTCGAATCACAACACCTTCTTGCCATTTCGAATGATCTTCGAATTATGAAAGTCTAGTCAAATATGGATTATACGAATACGAATCCATTAACACCCGTATTGCTATATAAATCAAAATCCCCAAATTAAGCCCTAAAATTAGGATTCTGAACCTAAAAGGGCAAATCAGTAATTTGAACCTAGAATCATGTTCCTCATGCTTAATATAACTCATACACCAAAAATCATCCATTAATAATCACTAATTCATGTTCAAATACCAAAACCCCCAATTCTTAAGTTAGGTTCCAAAACCCCTCAATTTCCTCTTTAATTCTAGCATTCTAAGCATGGGTTATCAATCTAATTATCGGAATAATCATAATATAAAGTTAGAAGACTTACCCAATGGTTCTCTCCTTGGAATCTCCTCAATTCTCCTCCAATTACGCTCTCAAGACTTAAGGGTTTTGAATGGGAATGTCTAAGGATGATAAACACTAAAAAGACATTCTGTTAAGTGATTGATCGCTCCTGCACACTCGCTCCGACGGAAGGAACCTCGCTGAGGCGTGAACTCACTAAATATCTCAAGCTTCGCAGTGGCGGAACCTTCCTCGCATCAGTAGCATCGCTCCTGCAGAACTGTCTTTGCAGAAGCGAAACTTGGCCGAGTCACCCAACTCTCGCTCCTGCGGGCCTCCTCTCGCTGGAGCTATTCCATAGGGGCAAAACTCCCTTCGCCGAAGCGAATACACCAGAACTAGTAAAATCTGGTTTTGACTCTCACACCCCGAAATCCCGAAACTCTCCCGGAACCTCCCCGATACAAATCGGATATGCAAACACATGTAAAAATACTCTATGAACTCACTCGTGCACTTGGAATTCCTAAAAGAGGTCTTGTTGACCAAGTCAACCCCAAACCGCCAAAAACCAACTTTCCAACTAAAAGACCAAAATGCCCCTGAGACACTCGGGAACCGAACCAACCACTCAACCAAGCTATATTCGACATTTCAGAGCTAATGGAATTGACGGAATTCTCAAAAAGATGTGTTTACCCCTGATGTTGACTTTGGTCAACTCAACACTTATAAACTTTCAAATTTTCCACTTTCTCACCAAAAACACATTCGATCACCTCGGGAATCGTGCCACCTATCCTCGAAAGTCAAAAATACTCTAATGAAGCTATGGGGAAGGTCAAAAAGGGTAAAATAGTCAAAATTGCAAAAACGGCCTAACGGGTCGTTATAGTGTGAATCCCTTATTTCATGTTTAGGCTTGTTTGTGTAATTGTGGGAGGCTCTGTGAGAACCATATAGTTATTGTTAGGGTATTAACAAAGTCGTATAATGGGATAGATTGCAATACAGAAGAACTCTAGAGAAATTTGAAAATGTGAGGTTTAGTGAAAAATCTTAGGCCATGACTTTCATTCGGGGACGAATGATCTCGAGAGGGGGATAATGTAATATCCCATAAATTTGAAATAGGTGTGAATGTGTAAAATTGGTATTAAGATGACATTTTATCTATATGAACCCTTTCGGGATGAAGTCGGGTGCAAGATAGTCTTTTTGAAGTCAAACCAAATTGTGAAGTTCATAAGAGCTCTTAAATTCGCCTATGTCTGAGGAACTTCTCAATTATGCCCAGTTTACGGGTAGTTACGTTATGAATCTGAGAAAACTCAAAACGTGAAAGTTGTAGGTATTTGAAATACCTTTCCAAAGATATAAGGTGGATCTCAAACGGACCAACGAGGAAAACGTTATGACTGTTTCACCGATCTGCGTTTCGCAGGTCGTGTCGCAAGTTGAACGCCCGAAGTTGTGCCTCTCTAGCACAACTTTCGGTGGGGCTGCATCCCGTAGGTCACACTTGTATATTTCAGGTTGTGTTGCATGTGGTGACGAGGCTATAAAAGTACATATTGTGATTTTTTTCGAAAATTATTCATTCCACTTTGTTTTTAGCCGATTTTTTGAGGAGAAAAGACCCTAGAACTTCTCCAAACCTTACAAGGTGAGTTCCTAACCATCCTATGATTAAACTATATCAAAATCACGAGGATTAACGCTATATTATCACTCCAATTCATAGATTCTTGAAAATCAAAGGAAGAACAATTGAAGAGGACTTTTGGGGGAATCTCAATAAAGGTAAGATCTTTGACCTCTAATGGTGTTTATTGAAGGGATTGAGACTAGTGTGGGCTATTACAAGTGATTAGAATTCATGGGTGAATCATATTAAAGAAAGAACATGAATATTGGCTTAAAAATCCTAGCTTTCAAAAAGGGTGGGGTTTCTAGGAAAAAGGTATAAAGTTCTAATCTTTCTCATCTAAATCAATTGTAGAGTGATTATTGAACCTCAGAAATCCCGTTTGGTAACATTATAGCAAGAATTGAGGTATGTCTCTTTTGAAAACCTTATTTTGACGTATGTCTCTTTTCGAACATACTTTTCAATTTTTAAAAATGATTTTCTTTGCCAAGGTTTATGTGTGTGAGGGACAAGCCCCCATTAAACCTTATTTGTATTATACTATATCTATGTATACGTGATTTTCTCTATCACAGGATGATTGAATTGTATGATACTTTTAACTTTGAACATGCTTTACCCCCCTTATAAGGGATGATTTAATTTGAATTTAAAAGAGATGATGTTCGAACTGATTTGTCCCTACTATGGGATGATCGAATTGATTTCTAAAGCGATAATCTTTAAACAGGATTTTCCCCTATTATGGGATGATTGAACTTGGTTTTCAAGCTTGGGTCTTTAGTGTGTTTTGCCCTATGAAAGGGTTTTGGTGAGCAGAAAGTTGATTAATGATGGAACATGGTTTCTAAACTGATTAATGACTTGATCTACCCTATGAATGGGACGATGAACATAATTCATAATGAACAATTTGGCTATCATGCTGTGACTTGTGATTCGGCTAATGGTCCATGATTTTTATTGTTTGTGTTTGGCCTACCTACTCGGGAGGAAGGGTAGTCACTATGGATCCTAGTGGGGTTTGCCTAGCCATTCGGGAGGAAGAGTGGCCATCGAGGGTTCATAATCCCGATGCGATTTTGCCTATCTATTTGGGAGGAAGGATAGTCATCGAGGGTGACCAACCCTGATGTGGTGCTTCTATGCGGGTTTAGGGAACCTTAATGATCATCCCTTCGTTTCATTGATTTGGTATGTATTGGACTAATTGTGATTGTTAGTGAGTGACTTGACATTGATCTTAAGTTCATAAATGGAGGACTTAATCTTGATAAATGGCATAATGGATTGAAAGTGATTTAATTCTCTCTTAATGGGTTTTAATAATGTTTTCTCTAAGTTTGGTGAGCTGTTTTATCTCTAGATTTTGAACTGCTTTAGTTACATTGTTTACTGCTTTATACTATATTATTTTACATTAACTATTGTCCCGGAGACACTCATTGAGTACCTAGTACTCAGGCATACCATTTTTGTTTTTGATAGTATGTTAGGTAACGAAAAAGAGCAGGTTCGTGATACTCGTACGAAGTAGGAGAACTTGCTGCTTTACAGACTTATTAGTGAGCCCACACCCTTATTCGTGGGACACCACTCTATCTTTATTTATTTATTTATTTATTTCAGTTTCCGGGCTGCGTCCCGAAGTTAGATACTCATTTTTTTTTTTTATCTTAGAAACTCCATAGATAGTTATCAAATTGTGGGTAGGTGTTGAAAGTCTCGTATGACTTATTGAGGCGTTTGCCACGTTTTATGATTTAGCATTCCTATTAGACTTCCACTTATTTGTTTTTATTTTTTATTTTATTTTTATTTTTATATATAAGTATGAGTTTGTTTTCATTTAGCCAAAAATGACTGTTTTAACTAAATATTAAGAGACTATTGAAAGAGATTAGACGTCTATTGATTTTATAAGGTGCTTTCTGTGTTGTTCATAACATTGGATGCTTGTTGCGTCCAGGGTGGATTTTGGGGCGTGACAGTTCGCCTTTGTAAATACTCGTATCTGAGTTCAGAAAAAGAAATGGAGTTCGGAGAGAATAAGGGTTGCCTATGCCCTTTGAGTTTTGATATTTTCTAGTTCATTTTCTATACTTAATATCTAATTTTGAGAGCTCGAAAGGGAGAAATGGAATTTGAGGGGCTGCTACTGGTTAGGGTTCGAACTGCTCCTAAATAGGCAGCTGTTGTACTTTCCCGAACAGAGACAGTTGCTTGACGAGCAACTGTTGTGCTTGGATGTTGATACCTTTACTTATGTCCTTTGCTGCTATGTATGGCAGCTATTCACCAAAGACAACAGCTATTTGCCTTTGGTATGACAACAGTTCGAGATGAAGCTCAGCTCCAACACAAAAACTCAAAAAATGCAGCAAAGAAAAAGAATATTCAAAGATTCAAAGAAGCATTTTTTTTAATTAGTTCATGGCGTTTGTTTTAGTAAAAAATATCTTGTGAAGACTGTATATACGAACAAATGAAAACAAGATAAAGGAAAAAAATATTTAAAAGAACATTTTCTTATTGAGCAAATCGAAAATATATAATAGTTATTTTATTGATTTGATTACTGATTTAGCATGTTTATAAATGGATAACCAAACTGAAAACCCAAAAACAGGACTGAACCAACCCAAAAACACCAGTAACCTAGGGGCTCGACCAAAAGAAAGTTTATTTGGTTTTGGTAAACACTCAAAAATCTATCCCCTATCCCAAAGAAAGAAATATGGATCCGGAAGACTCTACTCTTGAGTCTTGACCAAAAACACAAATTTTGTGTATCTTGGAGTTGCTATATTTAACTTGTATGTACAATCGTTCCCTCTCTTGTCTGGCTCAACCACAACACAGCCTCCTCTCGTTCGTCATCCAAACCCTAAATTAACCTTAACCCCGACATTTCTTGTCCAAATCTACTTTGTCATCTTCGATCCACCATCTTCTCCTTTCCCCGGAAAATAATTCTCGGAAAATTACCGTTACTCGATCATCACTTAAAATCTTATCGATTTCCTTTTATTTCCCCCAATTTTAGTCGATTGAAAATCTTGATTTTGCAGCACTTTACCTAGAAGAATTGTGTGTATATATATATATATATATATATATATATATATATATATAGAGAGAGAGAGAGAGAGAGAGAGAGAGAGAGAGAGAGAGAGAGAGAGATAGACCTTAGCATTAGACAAAGGTTGTTAGGTGAAGTCGGATTTGTGTTTACGCAAGCAAAAAACAAATAAAGAAGAGAATGGTGGGAGGTGGAAACAGGAAGGATGAACAGTTGGTGATAAGCAACAATAACATTTTTGCGGCTCTTGGAACACTAAGGAAGAAGAAGAGTAAGTCTGATAAGGATTCTAAAGGGAAGAGCGCTGCTTCATCTTCTAGAAATGGAAGCAGGCAGACAAGGATCCTGAGCCTGTTTTCTGGGCTCCAGCACCATTGACTGTTAAATCGTGGGCAGATGTTGATGACGAAGATGATGATGATTACTATGCTACTACAGCTCCGCCCCAAGCTGTTTGGGGAGCTGATACAACTGCTAATCATGACAAGGCAAAGCAAACTGCTGTAACTACGCTCGAGGTGTCAATTCTTGATTTTTGTTGAAGTTATTGAAAATTCTTTTTGGTTTAATGCTTTATATGGATGATTGCTAGATTACGGTAATTCTATGCTGCTAGTATGCGTTCATTTTTTTCTCCACGTGTTCATGAATGATATGTTGTGTCCATGACACGAATGCACCCCAAGGGGGTGTAATGTACGCAACCTCCCTGTATCATATTAATAGCTTTTCCCACATTTCTACGTAGGCATTCATTATCTTATGGATTACATTTTACGCAATATCCTTAACAAAAACAAATCTACAGTCCAAGTTTGCTTCCTGTTTTGTTTGAAGCAGCTTCTTTTGCCCGCCTGTAACCTTGCATCTTCTGGATGCTTTACTAATGACATTTGATTACTTTACCAAAAAAAGACAAAAAAAAAAAAACACAAATCTACAGTCCATTTCCATTTAAGTTTCCCATATTTTCTTATTTCCTCATTAGTACAACAACAACATCATACCCAGTGTAATCCCACAAGTCCTGTAATGACCTCCCCCAAGTTCTTCTTCGGCGTACCTTTACCTCTCAGCTTCGATTCTCTTATCTTGTCCGCCACTGATGCCACTCCCACCTTGCCTCGTATAACTTCATTCCTAATCATATCTCTCCGTGCCCACACATCCATCTGCGAGTAACATACACCACGACACCTCCCCTTGAATTTGCTCATTAGTATATGTTGGATTTCTTGTTATTGACCTAGTGGTCGGTCAAGTGGGTGCAAGCCTTGGAGATCAAGGTTCAAATCCAAATTAGGAAGGAAAAAAAAAAAACTACGTGAGTTCTTCTCATCTACCCAAGCCTTGGTGAGTGGAGTTACCCGGTACCTAGGCTGCTGGGAGGTAGCAAGTACCCGGTGGAATCCAGGTGCGTGCAACAGTTATCTTTAGGGAAAAAAAAAGGTGTGATTTCAAATGTACAATTATAGGCTTCCACTTTGTCTTGGAGTATTTTGCCAAAAGGATTAAAATCCAAGCACGTATAAATGTTACCTCAAGTTGCTGTTGAAGAGATGACTTTTATTTTGAACACATTAGGTGGTGGCATTGGGCTGAGAAGCTGTTGAACGTTAATTTCTAGAGCATACACTAGGCTTGTTGAGGGACTAAATTCTTTTTATCATCTTTGCCTTCTTGATTCTTTGTCCTTAGCTTCTTTTCTGTTCCTGTCTCCATCCAGTCTTTCTTGCTTCTTTTCTGTTCTTTTGATTGATTATTACCTTATATTGTGTCCCATGCTGAGCTTTTAATTGATAAACTATCTTTCTTTTGTATTTCCATCTAGAATAAAACTCATATTCTTGCTTTTCTCTTTCATGTTGCCAGTAGTTCATGGTTTCCATTTTGACATGAAGGATTATCACTAGCTCGTTAGTGTTGCTTAAACTGAAATTTATTCTCTGATATCTGTTTGAAGATGGCCATACTTAGTTTTGAAGTTGCTTCGCAAAAACCAATTTTATGTCTTGTTTACTTTGTAACGAAAGCTTGGAACTACAAAGAGTTTGGTATACCAGAACTTTTCTTCTCTCCCTATTTGCTATTTTTCCTCTTTGTAAAAGTAAATCATTCTATTATTTGTTGGTGATCAAATTTTAGCGTCTCAAAAATGAAGGTTTCGTTTTTCATTCTATTATTTCCCTTCTTCAGCAGTTTATCTGCATTAATTCTCATCATCTGTATGTCAGGAAAGTGAAAGTGAAGAAGAAGGCCTTGATGAAGCTGATGATGATAACGAGGAAGAACACGAGCAAGAACCTGATGTACCAGAGGAAAAGGAGCCAATTGTTAAGAAGCCTGCAGAAAATGTGGCACCCAAAGAGTCGGAAAGGCAGCTTTCAAAGAAGGAACTTAAGAAAAAGGAACTTGCCGAGCTTGAAGCTATGCTTGCTGAATTTGGATTAAACAAAGTTGAGAGCAATGATGATTCACAAGGTAATTTGTTTATGAATGCAATTAAAACTTGTCTTCCTTCACCCAAAAGGAAGGAGGTCCGGAGAAATCATTGGATAAAAACTATTGTCACATGAGAAATTCTTTAAAATTTCTTGCTCTGTAAAAAATACAAGATGCGTTGGCCAACTGCCTGCTTACTTCTTCTATTGTTATCACTTCTGATTTGTATTCAGTATACTGCTCTGTCCTCTTGCTGCATCTTAATCTGTTAGAGTGAAATATCTATAAAGAGTAAGAAGAACTGATAGACATCTTGAATGCTTCGACTCATGTTCCCCAAAAAGTGGATCCTGCACTAGTAGCTTAGAATAAGTTATATACATGGATTAAATGTCTGCCCTGTTATCTATAAAATAAATTAAGATATGAGAAAAGGAAGGGTTGGCTTAAAAGGAAAGGGTATCCTTATGTCACAAATTGATTTTCAAGAAGGAAATATAGTACTATACATTATTTGATTCATATCTAATTGTGATCCTTCCCCTCTGCCCCTTCTTTTTTTTTTTTTTTTTTTTTTTTTTTTTGAACAGGTAAGTATTCATTAATATAGGACACCATGTTTATCAAAAAAAAAGTATTTCATTAATATAAAGGCAAGCACAAGATGGTGCTTGGCATTACAAGGTCTGAAAATCCCCTAAACAAAACAAAACATTGATATTCCCTTTGTAGAATTGCGTAGTCAGACAAGCATCATGTGTTGCCAACCACATAAAGCAAGCTACCTTAAAAGAAGCTTTGGTTTTCCATAGCCTCTTCCATTGCCACCCCATATTATTGCCTAACTCCTTATTTTGAATCTTGTGGTAAAAATGCCATTCTGTTGTCTTGCCCATACAAGTTGATCAACTTCTTCAATTAATGTCAGCTTTTCTAGTTCTATTAATAAAAGAGCCAGTGTAGGAACTTTGAGTCAAAGAATAACCTTCTAAAGTTGAATTACCAGTTGCTTCCATTTCAACACTGAGACACAAGGTTCTCTGGACTAAAGGAGAGGTGATAAAGGTCATTGAAAGCCATCATAAGTCGAGTCTGACCGATCCGATCATCCTGCCAGAATTTTGTTCTCATGCCTTTACTAATCTTAATTTATGTGTTTGCTTCAAAAAGTTGCCACAAGCTGCCTATGTGTTTCCAAAAATCCAAACCATATGATGATTGTATGGTCCTGAATACCAGGTTCTGTTTTCCCCGTACTTAGACGAGATTACCTTTCTCCATAAGCTCCTTTCCTACCTAATCATTTATTAAAGATCGTGATTGTGTACTTTCAAGTCTCTAATTCCAAGCCCTCCATTTTCTTATCACGTCGCACGCGTACCATTTTCTGCCTCACTAGGTGAAAGGCTCTCTTTTCTTTGTTTCCATTCCACAAAAAGTTTCTTCTAGTCTTGTCGAGATTCTTCTTAACGCTGACAGGAATAGGAAAGAGGAATAGGAAGAGAGACATACGATAAGAGTCGAGCACACTGTTGATGAGGATAACTCTGCCACCTTGAGAGTATTGCCTTTTCCAAGTTGCAAGCTTTCGATCTTTTGCCACACTTGTTTTGCTTTGTTTTTGGGACCTAAAAGGCATTAACAGATAGGTGTTAGGGAACTCTTCTGTCAAACAACCCAAAGTCTCTCCCAATCTTTGTATGCCATCCATTTCAGTAACAGGAAACAAATAACTCTTTCCAGGTTGATCATCAATCCTGACACAGCTTCGGACAACCCTTTTGGACTGGAGGGCCGGGTCAGAAGGACCGAGATTGATCTCAGATTGGGGTCGTTAGAGTTTCATTTATCGAATTTGCGGTCCAACCAAATAATAGATTGCCCTTAAGTGTCTCAGTTGATTTTCCTGTGCCCCGCAGAGTGTAAGTGTATCATCAGCGTATAGAATGTGAGAAACATCCACCTTATCAGTTCCCTTTGTCCCATTACTGAAGCCCTTAATCTAGTTACCATGACTTGGCCTTATAAAGCATTGAAATGATTCCCTCCATAGCTAGAATGAATAAGAAAGGTTAAAGTAGATCTACCTTCCGCAAGCCCCTGTAAGTGGGAAAAATTATCTTCTGGAGCTCTATTCATAATGATAGAAAACATCACTGTTGATATGCACCAATGGATCCAATCCACTTCTCCCCAAATCCCATTTCTCTTAAAAGATTAAGCAAGTACGACCAATTGACATGACCAAATGCTTTCTCTATTTCCACCTTACACATTATCCCTTCTCCCCCTCCTTCTTCTACTGTCTAAGCAGTCATTTGCGATAAGCAATGCCCTTTGTGTGTCCGCGATTAAAATATTTAGAAGCTTTTTTAATCTCTCTGCCAGTAGCTTAGATATAATTTTGTAGAAGCTCCCCATCAAGCTGATTTTTCTGAAATTCTTCAATTCCTCCGCTCCTGCCTTCTTGGGTATTAATGCTATGAAGGAAGCATTAAAACTTCTTTCGGATTTTCCTGTTTGATGGAAAAAATTAACTGATGCCATAACATCTTCCTTGACTACGGACCAGCAATGCTTATAAAAAGCCATAATAAATCTTTCAGGACCTGGCCCTTTCTCACCTTCACAGCTTTTAATGATATTCTCCACTTCCTCCTCGGAAAACGGCCTTTGGAGCTATACTTATCTTCCTCTGAAATTCTGAGGCAGTCAGGTTTGAAAGCTGGTCTCCGGTTCTCATTCTACTTAAACAGATTCTTATAAAAGTTTATAAATCTCCCCATTGATTGCTCCCTGGTCCTCCAGTACAACCCCATTGATTCTGGGCTTTTCAATTGTGTTGTACCTTCTATTGGCAATTTGCAATCTTGTGGAAGAACTTGGTATTTCTATCCCTGGCCTTCAACCACAAATCTTGATTTTGTCTCCATGATATTTCTTCCTGTATTGCTATCTCTTGTGGCTCCATCATGGCTGTCGCCCTTTCAGTTAGTTGCATCTTACTCAGCTTCCAATCCTCTTCAACGTTTTGTAAGGATTTAAGCTTGCTGAGAATATCGCTTTTTTCCTTTCCAGATTGCCGAAGGACTCGCTACTCTGTTCTTTCAATTTATTAGCATCTATAGTTTGCAGGTGGGTATACAGTCTGGATATCCCATACAATGAAAAGTGTCCCACCACCCTTTTATCCTCTCGAGAAAACCATCAAATAGTTTCGAGATTGAAGTAGGATTCCTTCTTCTTCCCATCTACCTCATTGTAACTCGATTGGGTTGTGGTCAGAGGTGACCTTCAGCATTTCATATTGCTTAATTGCATTGGAATTATCATCCCATTCCGTGTTGAACAAAAATCTATCAAGTCTTGATGTCACCTCTGAATTATCTCTTTTTGTCCAGGTGAAAAAATAAGGATCATTTTGCTCCAAATCTTGTATAAAATTTGATAATTCTTTCATTCCTGAAGTGAATCTGGTATCATTTTCCCATTTCCCGGAAAACCTTGTAACATTAAAATCTCCTGCTGTCCCGTTCACTACTGCAAGTTCGAGCCATAAATCTCGTCTTGCTATCTTCTTATGGCATTTGTTATTTCTCCTTTTCTTGTTCTCCCTCAATGAAAGCATGCTTCTTCTGGTGAGGCTTGAAAGTTGTATGCATATTTGGTAATTGGAACGTTGATCATTTTGTGACATTCTTACAAATATGTGGAACTCTAATATGGTGGTAACTTATCTATCCTAATATTACATTCTGGATTGGAATTGGTAATTTGGTATGTGTGTCTGTCTATCTTTCACTATTTTCCTAAGCACTTTGGTTTAATATATTGACTATTCCGATGTGACTTGATGCTCGATTCCACTTGCAGGTGCTGCTCAGGATAAGGTGGAAAAACCAAATGGAGAGATGGCTAAGAAGGATGATAATGCTCCTGGGGAGAGCAAGAGTGCAAAGAAGAAGAAGAAGGACAAATCAACAAAGGAGTCTAAAGAGCAGCATGATCAATCCAATGGTGTTGAGCTTGGAAATGGGACAAATGAAACAGTGGCAACCGAGAAGGGAGAAGATGCACCTACTGTTGCTGTGAAGGACAAGATAAAGAAAATGGCATCTGTTAAGAAAAAAAAATCAAGCAAGGAGGTAGATGCTGCTGCCAAAGCTGTGGCTAGTGAGGCTGCAGCAAGGACTGCAAGGCTAGCTGCTGCAAAGAAAAAGGAGAAGAACCATTACAACCAGCAACCCCTGCGGTGAAATGTTTCTTAAATTGGAAGTGAGCATGTATCTTCTTGTTCATTTGTTAAATGCACAATAAACATCAGAACCTGGTTCAATGGAGATATAGACTTTTGGCATAGTACATTTTTATTTTACCAAAAAGAAGTTACTAATCTAAAAAAATAGGTTTACTGAACGCCTGTGGTGTTGTGGTGGTATTTTATATTCTGCTGCTGGATAGACAGTTTTTGTGATGTTGCTATCCAATTGACATGAACCAAATTCAATTATTGTGTCCCCATGAGATACTTCACTGGTTTCTGCTACCATTGTTTGCTGTAAAATTAACAAAGTTAATATTATCTAATAAAAGGAAAGATTGTCTGTGGAAGAGTGTCCTTGTTCCTTTAGATAAACCCAAATCTCAACTATTTCAGCCAGTCAGAATGAACTGTCTAACCGCAGCCTGTTGTTAAGCTGGCACATTTTTGTACCTGCTTAATTTGGTTTTCAGGGGACACAGAAGTTGAGATTACTTCATGTTGTTTTATGCTGGACTGTATGGCTGGTCTCTGTTCCTTTTTATGTTCCGGATTAGTTAAAGAACCCCTGGTTTCTCAGCACTTCATTTGCTGTAAAAGGGCGTTTGGATGCAAAATGGAAGATTAATGAGATTTTTCTTGTTGTAAAAGGGCGGATTGTTCTTGTTGCATCTTATGCAGTCTTTGGATCAGAGCCAATGAGATTTTTCAGTTTCTCTTTTAAGGAGTGATTAATAAAGCTTCAAAAGAACCAAAGATGGTACAGTGGACGAGATATATATTCGCATTAAAAGCTAACATCATGTAAATTCATTTTCAACCCGCTTGTTACCAACAAAATTTCTGATAACTTCTCATGGTCTTTGCGTTAATATCTTCATGGCCATACTTTTGTGGTATTTTACTGAATTTCCAGCAGATCCTCATGGAAGTGCTAAACTCATGGCTCTATGGGTTGAACAACTCCTATTTACTTGCCTGGAGATACATCTAATTAGGGGTGTACAAAGTAAACCGACAAACAGTACCAAATCGATAAATCGAGTCAAACCGAGAAAAAAACCCGACTAGTGGTTTGGTTTGACTTGGTTTGGTGTTGAAAAAAAAAAAAAAACCGACCATAATTGGTTTGGTTTGGTTTTAGCTAAAAAAAGTCAAACCGAACCGAACCAAACCAACCCGAAATTACATGTATTCAATTTTAAAAATATTTTATACATAAAAATATTTATTTGTAATGTAATTTATAAATATTTCTTAAATTTTTTTTTGTAGTTTTTTATCTATTATCATATTATTCAAGCTTGAACTTAGAATTTTGAATGTCAATAAGTTTTATATCCTATGGATGTTAGTAACTCATATAAAGTCCAAACCAAAACCAATTCAACACTAATACTAACAAAATAAATTCAATTTACCACCTTAATGACAATAATGTTGGATATCTATTCTTTAGTTTTGCATAATTGGTTTAGAGAGTGAAAATACATAACTTAAGTTTTTTTTTCTTGTCATGTAATAAATACTTATTAGCCGTACATGACTTAGTAGTTTTAGATTATGGTCATTTTCTTTATGGCTTATTAATTAGCAATATTTATTTTAATCGATTTTATTATCTTTTGTTGAATATTTTAATACAATGTCATCACTCTTCACATTTTGTGTTATTTTCTTATGAAACACCTTAATTATATAGTTGTATCTTACTAGGACTAAGGAAATATTTGAAGTAAAAGTTATATGTTTTGTATTAAGACTATTCCGAAAAAAACCCGAAAAACCCGAGAAGACCCAAGGTTGAAAAATCCGAATTTTATTGATTTGATTTGGTGTATAAATTTAAAAACCCGACGCAATTGATTTGATTTGGTGTTTAAAAAATCTGAACCAACCCGGTTCATGTACACTCCTACATCTAATATTAATTCTACGTCACATGATCATTTCAAACTACAACATCTAATATTAATTCTACGTCACATGATCATTTCAAACTACACATTTCTTAAGTGGAGATCATTCTCAATCCGGCCCCGTTTGTGTTATGCACTTCCGATCTACTACCAATTCAAGAGACCCCTCTATCTCTCTCCGTTTCGAATTCTTTGTAAATATCTCATTCATGATTCAACTAGCTGCCTATGAATGCGGGGGTGGGGGGGTGGGGGGTGGAGTGTTTGGTGTTTGTATATCTACACCGCACAAAGCGGATTCATCGAGCAACAAAATTGTAGCGATTGTTGATGCTACAACACCTGACGCGATAAGTGGCACCACTAAAGCACTAATCAATACTTCTAATTTCCGTTCTAAGCACCAGTTTGGTTTACAATATGGTCTAACATCAATATAGTTTTGAGGTTATCCCTATCTTTTTAACAGATCAACGAGCCGACAAAATATATACCGACACAATTATTCAAAAAAGAAATATGCATATTACAAGTTTTAAAATTTTTAATCAATTTTTTTTTTTTTTTTTTACGGATTTCCCTTCAAATGCGCTGGTCTTTAATTTTTTGCCCCTCAAATTGCTGGTCTTTAATATTTGCCCTTCGCCTAAAATATCCTGAGGTTCTGGGTTCAAACCCGGACTCAGTAAAAAAAAAGTAATTTCGCAAGGCAGAGTTTCGTAGCAGAATTAGGCCTATTCAGGCAAAATTTAGGCCTTAAGGCAGAGGTCTGCAAAATTCTAGCTGAGTAACAAAAAAATAAATTTTTTTTGCCTTAAGGTAGAGTTTGCCTTATGCTTGAAGGCAAAACTCTGCCTTAAGGAAGAGTTTGCCTTATGTCTGAAGGCAAAAATCTGCCTTAAGTAGAGTTTGTCTTATGTCTGAAGGCAAAACTTTACCTTAAGTAGAGTTTGCAATCAAACTGTCTGGTGCAAACTCTGCCTTAAGGGAGAGTTTGAAAATCTGCCTTATTAGAGTTTTGCAGGCAAACTCTACCTTTTAATTTTTTTTTTTTTTTTACTAAGCGGGGGTTCCACCCCTGAACACAACAGTTTTAGGCAAAGGGAAAAAATTAAAAAAATTCAATTTGATGAGCAAAAGTTAAAGACCACCCCGAAATAAGGGCATTCCTGCGAATTGCCCATCAAAATTTTACTTTAAATAGTTTACAATGCATATACTATACAATATCCTTTACAAATTTTTTAGTTAAATTCTAACATGTTAAAGATTTCATTAAATTTCAATCTTTATGCATCTTCGATTCTTATATTTTATTTTAAGCCTCTGAAATTTATAATTTAATATTGTATTGATAAATATTGCTCCCAAACGCACACGCAAGTATACGCGGTCGTACAAGTAATATAGGATTTCAAAGTTCTGATATCGTACCCAGAGGGACTTAGATTTTTATACTGTTCAACTAATTCAAATCCCGTTGTAACTATTCAAGAAGGTGACAATCAAAGTGTTTGTTGTGACTAAATTAGAACTGAAAGTAAACAATTGAGTATGAGTGTTTTTGTGACTGAGTTTCAGGATCATGACTTTTGACAATCTAGTTAATCTTTTGACAATTCTACCTATCTTATTTCCTGGGTTACTAGTTGACGGGTTAGTTATAACTTTATGATATTCTCTCAAACTACTCACAAGCCTGTAGATGCTGTTATAACGCCTATATCTCTATGGTCGCCATAGGTAACAAGAACGCGTTTATTTCTCCGTAACCAACTAAGTAGGGCTAAAGGGTATATCTTTATCCTTAGTAGTGAAACGATTAAATCGAACAAACTCTATTTATTCTTATTACATACGTGATTCCCTCTTTCAAGTCTAGCTCACGCACCACAGATAGTGCCTAATTAGTGATCAAGTAATTAAAAAATTAAGCACAAGAATAAATAAGCAACCCAAAATATGGAAGTTTAATTGATAGAAATTGTCGTCAAACCAAGTATCATGTCTTGCGCCACAACCCTAGAAATAAGAAGTTTAGCTATTCATGATTCTAGATGAAGAACAAGAATTCATGAATAATAGAGGGTTGAAAAGAATAAAATTAAATAAACCTAGAGAGAGAAAGTAAATACGAAGGCTTACAAGTCTTAGCAAAAATTTCAGCCCGTCATTAACAACTAATAAAAAGTCTATTTATAGTCTAGGGTTTAAAACTAAAATAATTAGACCAAATCCTAATCAAAACAGGAGAACTGGCAGCATCCCGCGTTACACCCGCGCAGGTGCAACGGGGGTGTCCTCTGAGTTTTCTGATTCACTCAGACAGAGCTTGATTTTTGTGTTTTCGTCCGCGACGCATGCTCGACGCGAGTTCACCATATCCATGATGCGTGCCTGTCGTGCAGGTTCCTTCAGTTGTCCAAAATTCTTCTAAGTGTCGCGAGATCCTTTCGTCAACTCGTGCAATCAGAATCACCTCCAAATTCGATCATAACTGCTTGGTTTTCCATCATTTGTCCTCATTGTACCTAAACATACCAAACATACCAACATAAGCGTGAATACAATGATTCCATCATAGAAAATACGATTAAAGTACTAAGGACGAGAGGTAAAGTGACGCTAAACATCGATACTTGTGCAAAATATCACCACCCCCCACTTAGATTTTGCTTGCCCTCGAGCAAATACTTGCCTATACAAACCTAGCATAATCACAATCATGCCATTCAAACAGGTTTGCTCAGGCTTCGGCTAATACGGCTAATTCAAGAATATTTCAAAAACCAATCACTTGAGCGGATTCCTTTGAAAGACATGCCAATGATCAAAAAATTCTGTTTACCATAACAACAACCACAACCTTCTCAAGATAGTTTGCTTTCAAAAATCACATGAAGACACCACTTAAAACAAAACAGTCATGCTACTTGAGCAAGAATTCAATATTTCACCATTCCGTTGTCAATTATGTGCCCTCACAAGAAGAGAGTTGTCCATATATCTCACAAGAAGCAAATGTTTTCATTTCAATGGTAATGAATTTAACAATTACACTCACTCTCAATAAAAGAATATCACATAATAAATACGACATACCATAGGCTTGCCTGTAGTGTAACCGCTCCACTAATATAAGCACATCGAACCATAGGATCAAGGAGGACTTAAAGGGTTGTAATGTAGGCTAGGGGATGGGTAGGAATTATTTGGATAATAGTGACTAACCTCCCTAAGCACTTTAATACATTCAACAAACATGTTTTGCACACTTCCTTTGTCACCCAACTTCACAACCAACCAACCAATTCCCTCAAATCAAACCCAAGTTGATTATTTACAATTAAGCACCACTTTTTTCAACAATGCAAGTTAGAGGGGAAATTTTATTCACAAACTAATAGCTACTTTTTTTTTTTCAGTTCAGTTTTCTTATCCTTTTTATTTTTTATCCCCAACTAACAAGCGAACTTTGCTTTATTTTAGGTGCACCAATAGACTTAATTCGATTTTTAACCAACAAACACCGCCCTTTTTATCAACTCCCAACTCCAATTAATCATTTTATCATTAAAGTGCTCAAGGAGTATATTGGATCAAAAATAGGCTAACTAGAACGAAAGGGTAGGGCTTATCGATTGTTATCAAAGAAAAAGGCTAAAGGCTCAACGGGGCTAACTTGGGTCAAATGTACATCCACGGGTTGGAAGGAACAAGTTAGAATTTAGGCTAACAAAAACTTGTTTCTCCCAAACGCACACGCAAGTATACGCGGTCGTACAAGTAATATAGGAATAAAGTCCAGATATCGTACCCACAGTTTAACTAAATTAAACTAATGTTAATTATCTAAAAAATAAATAAAATCCAAAGTTATATTTATAAACTAAATAAAAATAGAAGAAAGCAAATAATGAACTTCAACCAAGAAAGATTGGATTTTTATCAGAGAAGAGATAGATATAGGGCTGTTACACCTCCCGTTTTCGTTGCAAGAAAGTCTTTGGCTTATTGGTGGTTTATAGCCTTAGTATGAAAATTCGCACCCGAGTTTTTGAGATATTAAGTGTTTTACCTCGCGTGTACCAAAGTATAAGTATACGTTCTTTGCAATACGATAGGATTAGAGGCTAAACAAATCGAATCGATGCAAGTTGGAACAGACTCAGGAGAGTCTGCAGAAACCAGTCACCTTTGACGGGCTGTCATAACGTCGAGGAGCCGTCATGGTGCACCGTCCATGCTCAGCCACCTCTGAAGTTTTAGGTGGCAGGTCGACGGAGCACGTCGACGAGCCGTCGACACGTCGATGAACCGTCGACCCGCATCGCTGAAACTTTCTAGTTCCATCTATATATATTTTAGCCCCACGATTATTCCTCATTTTTATCATCTCCAAGACCAGAGAAAACCCTAAATAATTCCTCTCAACATTTTCCATCAAATTGGAGGAGTTTTAGTAAGATCCGAACCCCGTAAAACCCGAGCTAGTGAAGAAGAAGGTTATTCTTAGGGTTTCATTGAAGTGTGAAGCTTGGAAGTTGGAGTTGAGCTTGATTCTTGGTATTCTAGTCCCTTCAAGGTATGTTTATGATTCCTGCCTTTGTGTTTGAGTTATGTATCAAGAATTTTAGTAGTTTTAAGTAAGGAAACATAGTTATGAAAGTGATGAGTTGAATAAGGGTTAAGTTGAGACAAGGGGCAGTTTTGAGAGAGGATTTGGAGTAGGAGCCCGTTTGGATTGTCTTATAAGTTGCTGAAAACATCTTATAAGCTGTTTTCAGCTTTTTTGAGTGTTCGGCTGGCCAATTTAAAGTCATTTTGTGCTTTAAAATAAGCCCAAAAAAATAATTGGGCCCGTTTAGCTTAGCTTATCTAAAGCAGCTTATAAGCTGAAAATAGCTTATAAGCCAAAAAAAATAAGTTGGGCTATCCCAACTTTTTTTTTTTTTTTTGGCTTATAAGCTGCTTTTTTTAAGCCCATCCAAACAGGCTCTAGAATTGATTATACTTTGATATGTAGGAATTGATATTGTTATTGTTGATGTTGTTGTTGATGGTTGGGTTGAATTGAAATTGAAGGATTATTAAGTTTACAAAAGAGATGCTACCCGAATTGCGTAAAGTTGTAAACTAGATTAAGGTTGGTAAATGAGTACGTTCCAGTCTAATAATTGGTACTTGGTCTTGTGTGTAGATTTTCAAGCTCGGGATAGTAGCATAGCTAGCTTAAAAAGAGAATAAGGTATGTTAAGGCTATCCTTTATTTCATTTTGGCATGATTTTATGATACGAACGAACAAACGAGTAAATGAGCTTCCATATTACTCTACTCTTAGAAGCACCAGGAGTACCTCAGTCTTTGATGATCCTATACTCCTTTTTATGATTGTTCCTTCTGTTCTTGAGTCTTGAGATTTCTTATATTGATGATGTTAGCTCAAAAGATGTCTATCAGAGGTAGTACGCTCTTGTATCACTCCGAGAGTTCTAGTTACTCATTATACTTATGCATTGCATTCATTATGCATATGCATATTGACTCGTGACCCAAAAGGCATTATATACGCGTATATTATATGTATATGGGGTATGGGGTGTCACGACCTGACTAGGGCCATGACGGGTACCCAGGGCTGACCACCGAGCACCACTCATTCTATTACTGATCTGCTTTCATTCATATTCCTTATGCTCATAACCATAGAAAACTATTTTCATTTGAACATATTTACTTTATATACATAAGCCCTTCGGCTATCAAAATAATATATATACACATACAATGAGAAACTTGTGAGACCATACTACCCACACTACGTATCTACGAGCCTCTACTAGAGTACTAGATATATGGACTGGACAGGACCCCGTCATGCCCAAAACATGAATATATACATATGTACCAAAAGAATAATCAATGGCACCTCCGGAAAAATGGAGTGCTCTCAAATCAGCTAATAGCTCCTATGAGTCTGGATCACCTCCCTGTCTACCTGTGGGCATGAACACAGCGTTCAAAGAAAACGGACGTCGCACGAACATTGTACCGAGTATGTAAGGCATGAATGAAATGAACATAATAGAGAAATCATAAGGCATAAGATGAAGACATAACCTGCGTACTCTTTGAATGGATACATTTTATACATATATAATACGTAGCATATCATATGAGTTACCATAGTGTATACATCATCTTATCATACATACATCATCATATCATTCATACATCATCATTGTTAACCCGCGTTTGGGTAACCCTCATATGCAGCCCACTAGTGGTGATCGTGTCCGGCCTTCCAGGCGCGGTGGAACCATAACAGCCCACTAGTGGTGGTCGTGTCCGACCTTCCAGGCGCGGTGGAACCATAGCAACCCGCCGTAGCGGTGACATATCCGGCCATTTAGGCACGGTGGAATCATATCATCGTGCATATCATAGACTTATCATTATTATTCATCTCATAGGTATATCATGGCTTTATCATAACTTAGCATCATTATATATTTATCATCAAAACATACATTAGAACTTGAAGGCAACTATAGCTATGTCGGGGTGACATAAGCTCGTGAACCCCCGATTACGTTATGGAGTGATCATAATCATTATATCTCACCTTGGAGGGACTAACGTTTTAAGGTGAGTGCACGTAAGGAGAACATCAATAGATCATAGTTAACACCATTAGCTTTGTAGGAACATTATATCATGAACTCTAGAATCTTTAGACTTAAGCTTATCATCATCATTATCGTACTCATAGTGTACTTCTTATCTCATATGACTATTTATGAACAAGGACTCTTAGTTTTCTCGAAGATAGGAGATTCATGAAAAAGAAGGAAATTCATGTCATAAGATTCATGCCTTAGAAAGAAAGGAATAGCCTCACATACCTTTGTTGTTTAACTATTCTATTGCTTGCTCGTTCTCCTTTAATGCTCATGTCTTTACCTCCAAGAGAATTCGTATAGACATTAGCTAAACAATTAGAAGAACGCGCTTACTAAAGCTAGAGAAAATTGGGCAGCATTTCCTTTGTTTATACAACTTCCTCCATATTCCATATCAACTCCCAAACATTCATAACAACAATCGTCATTCGTTTACATTATTCACATTTCACGATTTCCCTTCAATTCTCCAAAAATCATGATCATAGTTCACTATTATGTTTCTTCACATATAATACTCTTTTCATGTTCTAAATGTCGTTCATAATCTACTTACAATCACAACATATCCATATTCATGATTCAATCCAAACTACTACTCAACAATGATACTATTCACACATTTATGACCCATTTCATATATTCTTCTACAATCCAAGTATTTCAACTTTTCAATACTTCAAACAACATGAAAAGATCATGAAACTTACCTTAGATAATGGTAGAATAAGCCTTGAGTGGAATACTCTTCTTGCACCCAAAACCCTAGTTCACTTTCTCTTGGAATTTCTTGACTTAGATGACTTCAATGTGCTTCACAATCTTGATTCTTGTTGGTTTGATGAAGAAAATGTGGGAAATGAATTTAATGAAGTGAGATCACACTTATATAACCAGAACTCACTCAGCTCGTCGGGACTTCCACGGACACTTATACGGTCCGTGAAACATTTCACGGTCTGTGGAACTGGTCGTGGTTCACCACTGGCTAGACACCACCTCTGCTGGGTATTATACGGCCCCTTATACGGACCGTATAATGATATACGGACCGTATAAGTCGGTCCTATAGCTCCTTTTTCCTGAAGTGTTCTCCTTCGTTCGTTTGATCTCCAATCCTTATGGAACCTTCTTAACACTTGTTTAACACTTCAACATCAATCTAAGGGATGTTATAACTCTTTTCCAAAGCATCATTAGGATGTCATTAACTCGATACTCGTAATTCTTGCCCGACACACAACTTATGACTCGCTTTCCTTAGCAACTTTCCCCTCTCAGCTCGAATGTCTTTGGAAATCTTAATTAGGACCATTAAAGGCTATTTCTTACTTTTCAAAACATCGTATACGTCATCCCCTTCGTTAGTCTATTCACTGTACACTAACGGGAAATTTCCAAGGTGTAACATTCTTCCCCCCTTTTGGAACATTCGTCCTCGAATGCAAAGTCATCGGGAATTCTATAAAAATTTCGCCAGAGTCTCCCCTGTAATATGGAACTTCCATCCTGTCACAAAAACCCATAATAACATTGCCTCACAGGGCCACAACACAATAGCAACATAAATTGGCCACACACGACCCATATGCATAAAAGAAAACATACGTACCTCATAATTTCGATGCCTCATCATGAATCTCTTCCAGGGGATGAAATAAGTGCGGATATGTGGATTTCATCTTCTCTTCTGCCTCCCAAGTCATCTCTTCTCGGTTATTATTTCGCCACAAGACTTTAACTGAAGCCACTTCCTTGTTCCGAAGTCTCCGTATTTGCCTGTCTAATATGGCAATGGGCACTTCTTCTTCATAAACTAGCTTTTCTGTGATCTGAACATCATCTATTGGCACAATCTTTGTAGGATCTCCAACACATTTGCGGAGCATTGAGACATGGAAAACTGGATGGACTAATTCAAGCTTTGGAGGCAAGTCCAATTCATAAGCTACTTGACCCACTTTGTGGATAATCTTATAGGGTCCAATGTATCGAGGACTCAATTTCCCTTTCTTGCCAAATATCATCACACCTTTCATTGGCGACACCTTTACAAATACCCAATCATCAACTTGAAATTCTAAGTGTCGCCGGCGGTTGTCCGCATGAGATTTTTGGCGACTTTGGGCTGTCAACAACCGATCTCGGATCACCTTGACTTTTTCCACTGCTTTTTGGATCAACTCAGGGCCTATTAGCTGTACTTCTCCGATTTCAAACCATCCAATTGGAGACCTGCACTTTCTTCCATATAAAGCTTCGTACGGAGCCATTTAGATACTAGAATGGTAGCTATTGTTGTACACAAACTCAATAAGGGGTAAGTGGTCATCCCAACTACCACCGAAATCTAATACACATGCTATAGCATATCCTCAAAGGTCTGAACAAAGACGTTCGGCTTGTCCATCAGTTTGCGGATGAAATGTCGTGCCAAGCTTTACTTGTGCTCCTCTGTCTGTAATAATGGATATCGGAACACCATAAAGTCTCACAATCTCCTTGATATACAACCTCGCATAATCTTCCGCTGAGTAGGTGGTTCTGACAGGAAGGAAATGGGCTGCTTTCGTGAGTCTATCTACGATCACCCATATGGAATCATACTTGCCTCGGGAATGAGGTAATCCCACAATAAAATCCATATTGATCACTTCCCATTTCCAAGTAGGAATTTCCATTGCTTGCAATAATCCTCCTGGCTTTTGATGTTCTATCTTCGCTTGCTGGCAATTTGGACATTGGGCTACAAATTCTGCTATGTCTCTTTTCATGCCATCCCACCAATATATCATCTTGAGATCATGATGCATCTTTGTTGCTCCTGGATGAATAGAATACCGAGAATAATGGGCATCCTCTAGAATTCGACGACGCAATTCTGCAACATTCAGAACACATAGCCTGCCTCGGTATCTAAGAATCCCATCTATAGAAGTTTCAAATGGAGACTTCTCCCTTTCATGAGATGTATCTCTATAATGGTTCAACTGAGGATCTTCATATTGCCGCTCTTTTACTTCCATGTTCAAGGATGAAACTGTGGGATCATTAATACCAATTCCTGCACTACCGGAATCAATTAGATGTACTCCAAGATTAGCTAGTTGGTGGAGCTCATGAATCAACTCTTTCTTTTCCGAGGGAACTTCACATAGACTGCCCATTGATCGATGGCTAAGCACATCTGATACTACATTTGCTTTTCCGGGGTGGTATAGAATATTCACATCATAGTCTTTCAATAATTCCAACCACCGCCTTTGCCGCAGATTCAACTCCCTCTGTTTAAAAATGTATTGAAGACTCTTATGATCTGTATAGATATCAACATGCATACCATACAAGTAATGTCTCCACATCTTTAACGCATGAATCTGTTACACCCCAGAAAATTTCGCGTTACTAAGGCTGCAGACGGCTTAATGTGAGCTCAAGGAGGAGCAAATATTATAGGTATAAAGGATGAAATTCTACTGTATTAGCATGAGGATAGCATGAGTATGATATTTGGAATTCTTACAGTATGATTAGAATGGTACGTTAAAAGATATATAGCCCTCGTAATCGTAAGCTGAGGTGGGGTCCACATGTTGAGGTTTTATAAAGGACATATGACAAGTTATATGGATAATATATGTGAATTTAAACACAACTCAAGAAGGATCCTTGAGCCAAATCCAAGTGGAAGCCCTCCAAAAAGATGTTTTTAAGTTACGTTTTCGGGTGATCTGACTTCGGGAGGCCATAACCCCATCATTATTTGGGAATTTGGGAAAACTCCAAAATTAAAGTTGTAGATAATTGAAATACTTTTCCAACCATAGGTCATGGGCCTATATGTGACATAGGGATAAAAATTTATGGACATTTTAAGGCAGAAAGGTCAAGCTGGGCAGTGGGCTCTGCCCAACCCGATTCCAAGTCGGGTCAGGCCCACTACCCTTGCTATTTAAGGGAAATTTTCAGCCTTATCTGCCTCATTTTCATACCAAAGATCCAGAAACTTTTAGAGAGAGATAGAGGAGAGTTAGAGAGAGAAAGTGGAGAATCGAGCAAGTTCGATGTCCCGAATCCCGAGGCTCGTGAAGGGTAAAGTATAGAACAAGTTGTTGCCGTCGTTTCAAGCTAAAAGTTGAACTTGGGGGATGTTGGTTTCGTGGTGGCTGCTCATATAAGGTATTTTTAAGATGTTAATGATGTTCTTACCATGATCATTGATAGATTTGACGGGTTACAATAGAAAAAATGACGTTAAAAGTTCGGTTATCATTTTTGGATATCAAATAAGTTGGGGTCTGTTTTGGTATGATTAAATGGATAGAATTAGTTGGATATTGATATAAAATGATTGTTGATGTTGTTGATAAGTTGGTGTTCTTGAATTTGGGAGAATAAAGTGTATGAAGATATCGTATACAAAGCGTATACCGGGCTGTTTTGGTGTATATCTTTGGGAGTTGATGCTTTGAGTTTAAAGAGGCTCATATGATATGGTTGTTGTTGGTTGTTGATTGCTTTGTTAAATTGAATTGGAATTAGAGGAAAATGAAGATTTCAGGGAAAATGCTGCCCGAATTTACGGAAGTTAATTACGAGCTTAGAGAAGTATATGAACCTCTTTCAAGTTGTCTACGGTTTCCTTTACCTTGATTATATATTGGCCAGTGTTTGGAAGCATAAGTTAAGCTAATCACGTAAGCGACAAGGTATGTAAGGCAAACCTTTCTTCCTTTAGCATGATTCTTGTTGTTATTCATCCTATATGTACTCCCTATGATTCCATTCTTAGACGAGTAAGGTCTAAACTTTATGGCTTATTGATACTGTAAACCTATTCTGTTCTGAAGGGAACACCCATAAGGTGCCAAGTTGAGTTGTGTATATGGTTTTACAAATGATTTTGAGGAAATGAGTTTTATACTAAAGGAAACATAAAGTTTGATTTTCCAAACCACTTCGAAGGAGGTGCGAGATTTTACTACTTCATTTCATTTACGATTTATGTTTACATTCCATAGTATCATCCCTTTGTATTGATATGATCATTTATTCTTTGGGTAGGGCAATAAGATGAAATTGAGTAGAATATAAGTAGTAAGAATTTCATAACAATTCTACCCTCAAACTGGAAGTATGTCCTCCTAAGTCTAGTGAGATATAAATTTGATAACTTCTTATGAAAAACTAAGGCTAATAACCGGATTGTGATGAATTGATTAGTGACTTATGATATGAATTGAAATTGATACTTGTGGATTGAGTTTGTGTTGACATGATTGCGATATTAAGCGGGATGCGGCTACCAAAGGGCCCAGATTATTATATCGGAAGCATCATTATCATTATTATGCCGGAAGCGGCCGTCCGAAGGGACTATTGTGATACTAGCCGGAAGCGGCTGTCCGAAGGAACCATTATGTTAACATGTCGGAAGCGGCATGTCTGTTGGATTGCATTATTTACTTAAAGATTTTTTGAGATATCGTGTGCACATTTATGTTTCTTCCAATGAAGGTAAAAAAATCAAGCAGATGTGCAGTATTGAGTTAGATTGTGATTTCTTTTCTCCTAAATCAAATTATGATTATGATTTGTTACCACCTTACATACTCGGTACATTGTCCGTACTTGACGTCCTTTTTTTGCTGGGGACGCTTTGCGTTCATGCCCGCGACCCCCGCATTGTTTGGCGAGTTAAGTGTATAGCTAGGATGCTTGACGTCGGAAGTTTGGGATTGGCAAGTTCCACCTTGTTATGGAGCTGTGCTAAGTCATGTATATATATGTATGATTATGGGTATGTCAGGGCCCTATCCTGACTCATAATACTCAGTTTACTTTTTAGAGGCTTCTGCAGACAGTGTCTTGTGGTATATTTGTCGAGATATCGACAAAGTGATGTCAGTTGAGTCATTTGTGGATTTTAAAAGAGTATGTATTTTTGATGATTTCAATTGGTTTAAAGTATTTATTTGATTGAAAGTTTTCATAATCGTTATAAAGATAATGATTTCTATTTAGAAAAGTTTCATGTTCTTAAAAGTTTTTGAAATGACAGGTTTCGATAGAGCGAATGTCTGAGGGTTCGCTCGAGTCTGATGAGAGTCAGGTGCCCGTCATGCCCTACCATTGTTAGGGTGTGACAAAGTGGTATCGGAGCAGTTCGTTATAGGGTTGTACGCAAAGTCGTGTCGGGTAGGTCTTATTCATGGGTGTGTTGTCGACCACACTTATGAACAAGAGGCTACGGGGGCATCTAGGATGGTTTCCTTCATTCGGATCATAGATTGTGCTATAGAGAATGGACTTAAAAATGTGTTATAGGCCTTTAATCCTTGCCGCTAACTTTAAGATTTAAATTTTGATTAAGTGATTGTAAAGTGCAGCTATGATTGCGAAATTGGAATTGCTCGTAAGAAAGGTAAGTTCTCTGATGATTAATGATTGCTATGTGAGGTAAGTCTTTGCAATTTGGTTAAGGATTGCGATAAGAAAGGTATGCTTCTTATCGAATTGAGAATGCCATTTGTGAAGAGCATTTGTACATGTATGTATAGGGTGTTGTAATATGATTGTGGCCCTGTGAGGCATGTTGATATATTTTGATTGTTGCCTGTGAGGCTTGTTGGTTAGCTGTGTACAGGTGGGTAGTACAAATTACGAAATTCGCAAAATTTGGTTAAAAATTGATTGTGATCAGTATATATATGTGTGCTATGATCAGTAAGATACACAAGTGTAAACTGAAGAATGAAAGGTTAATAATAGTTGTAAATCGGCTGAAAGGAGGGTTATGAGATGGGTTCAAAATGAGTTTGAGAGTTAGGTTGAAATTACTCGAGGATATAGAAGTGAGTCGAGGGTTAAGATAAGTTCTCTCGGGGATTAGAAGTAAGGTTGATGAACTAAGATTAATATGATTCGAATAATGTGATCAGATTATGAGAAGAGACTTAAGAGTGAAAGCAATGATAAGCAAGGAGTCATTCGAGAGGTGAGTTAGTATTAAAAAAAAAAAAGTTAGCTTAAACGAGTAAAGAATGAAACAAGGAAGAGAAAGAAACATGATTATATGTGTTTGAGGAAAGGGAGTAATGTGTCCCTTATAGAAATCAATATAACTGAAAGTATCAACGAGGTTAAGGGAAGTTGAAGCTTATAGAGAAAAGATGAGTATTGAAAAGGACTTTAGGAATTGTGAAGGGTTGAGTGATATTAGTAAGCATTGGAATTGGATACGAGTATTAGTCTTCATTTAACATTCGAGGACGAATGTTTCTAAGAGGGGAAGGATGTTACACCCCGAAAAATTTCGCGTTACTAAGGTTACAGACGGCTTAATGTGAGCTCAAGGAGGAGAAAATATTACAAGTATAAAGGATGAAATTCTACTGTATTATCATGAGGATAGCATGAGTATGATATTTGGAATTCGTACAATATGATTGGAATGATACGTTAAAAGATATATAGCCCTCGTAATCGTAAGCTGAGGTGGGGTCCACATGTCGAGATTTTATAAAGGACATATGACAAGTTATATGGATAATATATGTGAAGTTAAACACAACTCAAGAAGGATCCTTGAGCCAAATCCAAGTGGAAGCCCTCCAAAAAGATGTTTTTAAGTTACGTTTTCGGGTGATCTAACTTCGGGAGGCCATAACCCCATCATTATTTGGGAATTTGGGAAAACTCCAAAAATGAAAGTTGTAGATAATTGAAATACCTTTCCAACCATAGGTCATGGGCCTGTATGTGACATAGGGATAAAAAGTTATGGACATTTTAAGGCAAAAAGGTCAAGCTGGGCAGTGGGCTCGGCCCAACCCGATTCCAAGTCGGGTCAGGCCCACTACCCTTGCTAGTTAAGGGAAATTTTCAGCCTTATCTGCCTCATTTTCATACCAAAGATCCAAAAACTTTTAGAGAGAGATACAGGAGCGTTAGAGAGAGAAAGTGGAGAATCGACCAAGTTCGAGGTCTCGAATCTCGAGGCTCGTGAAGGGTAAAGTATAGAACAAGTTGTTGCCGTCGTTTCAAGCTAAAAGTTGAACTTGGGGGATGTTGGTTTCGTGGTGGCTGCTCATATAAGGTATTTTTAAGATGTTAATGATGTTCTTACCATGACCATTGATAGATTTGACGGGTTACAATAGAAAAAATGACGTTAAAAGTTCGGTTATCATTTTTGGATATCAAATAAGTTGGGGTCTGTTTTGGTATGATTAAATGGATAGAATTTGTTGGATATTGATATAAAATGATTGTTGATATTGTTGTTGATGTTGTTGATAAGTTGGTGTTCTTGAATTTGGGAGAATAAAGTGTATGAAGATATCGTATACAAAGCGCATATCGAGCTGTTTTGTTGTATATCTTTGGGAGTTGATGCTTTGAGTTTAAAGAGGCTCATATGAGATGGTTGTTGTTGTTGTTGGTTGCTGATTGCTTTGTTAAATTGAATTGGAATTAGAGGGAAATGAAGATTTCAGGGAAAATGCTGCCCGAATTTACGGAAGTTAATTACGAGCTTAGAGAAGTATATGAACCTCTTTCAAGTTGTCTACGGTTTCCTTTACCTTGATTGTATATTGGCCAGTGTTTGGAAGCATAAGTTAAGCTAATCACGTAAGCGACAAGGTATGTAAGGCAAACCTTTCTTCCTTTGGCATGATTCTTGTTGTTATTCATTCTATATGTACTCCCTATGATTCCATTCTTAGACGAGTAAGGTCTAAATATTTCTTGTGATGGCTTATTGATATTGTACTCCTATTCTGTTCCGAAGGGAACACCCATAAGGTGCCAAGTTGAGTTGTGTATATGGTTTTACTAATGATTTTGAGGAAATGAGTTTTATACTAAAGGAAACATAAAGTTTGATTTTCCAAACCACTCCGAAGGAGGTGCGAGATTTTACTACTTCATTTCATTTACGATTTATGTTTACATTCCATAGTATCATCCCTTTGTATTGATATGATCATTTATTCTTTGGGTAGGGCAATAAGATGAAATTGAGTAGAATATAAGTAGTAAGAATTTCATAACAATTCTACCCTCAAATCTGGAAGTATGTCCTCCTAAGTCTAGTGAGATACAAATTTGATAACTTCTTATGAAAAACTAAGGCTAATAACTGGATTGTGATGAATTGATTAGTGACTTATGATATGAATTGAAATTGATACTTGTGGATTGAGTTTGTGTTGACATGATTGCGATATTAAGCCGGAAGCGGCTAAGAAGGGCCATCATGCCTAAAGGGGCCATCATTATTATGCCGGAAGCGGCCGTCCGAAGGGACTATTGTGATACTAGCCGGAAGCGGCTGTCCGAAGGGACCATTATGTTAACATGTCGGAAGCGGCATGTGTGTTGGATTGCATTATTTACTTAAAGATTGTTTTGAGATTTCGTGTGCACATTTATGTTTCTTCCAGCGAAGGCTGCGGTATTGAGTTAGATTGTGATTTCTTCTCTCCTAAATCAAATTATTATTATGATTTGTTACCACCTTACATACTCGGTACATTGTCCGTACCGACGTCCTTTTTTCGGGGACGCCGCGTTCATGCCCGCGACCCCGCATTGTTTAGCGAGTTAAGTGTATAGCTAGGATGCTTGACGTCGGTTTGGGATTGGCAAGTTCCACCTTGTTCTGGAGCTGTGCTAAGTCATGTATAGATATGTATGATTATGGGTATGTCAAGGCCCTGTCCTAACTCATAATGTTCAGTTTACTTCTTAGAGGCTTCTGCAGACAGTGTCCTGTGGTATGTTTGTCGAGATGTCGACAAAGTGATGTCAATTGAATCATTTGTGGATTTTAAAAGAGTATGTATTTTAGATGATTTCAATTGGTTTAAAGTATTTATTTGATTGAAAGTTTTCATAATCGTTATAAAGATAATGATTTCTATTTAGAAAAGTTTCATGTTTTTAAAAGTTTTTGAAATGACGGGTTTTGATAGAGCGAATGTCTAAAGGTTCGCTCGACTCTGATGAGAGTCGGGTGCCCGTCATGCCCTACCATTGTTAGGGTGTGACAGAATCACTGCAGCCAATTCGAGATCATGAGTTGGGTAGTTCTTTTCATGTTTTCGCAGCTGTCTCGAAGCATAAGCAATGATTTTACATGCTGCATCAATACGCATCCTAACCCAACGCCAGAAGCATCACAATACACAGCATAACCGTCTGGCCCTTCTAGGAGTGTTAAGACTGGGCTGAGGTTAATCTGTCTTTCAACTCTTGGAAACTACGCTCACAAGCATCATTCCACCGAAACTTAGGTGACATCAAAATAGATGAAAAGCCCTACGAATCTTCTATAATAACCCGCAAATCCCGGAAAACTATAGGCCTTGGCCAAGTCTTCACAGCTTCAATTTTCTGAGTGTCAACTCGAATGCCATCATCTGAAATAACATGACCCAAGAATGTCGCAGAATTTATCCAAAACTCGCACTTTGAGAATTTTGCGTACAATTCTCGAGTTCGAAGAATTCCAAGAACAATACGTTAATGGTCTGCATGTTCTGATTCCGTGCGAGAGTATACCAGAATGTCGTCAATGAATACTATTACAAATAGATCCAAGAGAGGCCTGAATACATTATTCATCAGATTCATGAACACTGCCGGGGCGTTAGTTAGCCCAAAGACATCACCCGAAATTCATAATGGCCATATCTCGTTCTGAAAGCTGTCTTGGGAATGTCTTCCTCTTTAACTCTCACTTGATGGTAACCCGACCTCAAGTCTATTTTGGAGAACCACTTGGCACCTTGTAGTTGATCGAACAAATCAACAATTCTCGGAAGAGGATATTTGTTCTTGATCATCACCTTATTCAACTGCCTGTAATCAATGCACATTCGTAGGGAGCCATCTTTCTTTCTCACAAATAGGACAGGCGCTCCCCACGGTGATGAACTGGGTCTAATAAACCCCTTCTCCAGCAAATCTTTCAATTGTGCCTTTAGCTCCTTCAACTCTGCCGGAGCCATTCGGTAAGGAGGAATAGAAATGGGCTTGGTATCCGACAACACATCAATAGCGAAATCAATTTCTCTTTCTGGAGGAAGGCCTGGAAGTTCATCTGGGAATACATTCAGAAATTCATTCACTACCGGAACGGATTGGAAAACTGGTGACTTTGCTTCGGTGTCATGAACTCGGACTAAGTGATAAATATAGCCCTAAGCTATCATCTTCCTTGCCTTAAGGTAGGAAATAAACCTACCTCTTGGAGACGCTGTATTACCTTTCCATTCAAGCGCGGACTCTCCTGGAAATTGAAATCGAACTACTTTCATTCGGCAATCAACATTAGCATAACATGAAGCCAACCAATCCATACCCATAATCACATCAAAATCTAACATTTCCAGCTCAACTAAATCAGCTTTAGTTTGGCGGTCACATATCACAATTACACAATCTTTGTACACTTGTCTAGCTATCACGGGATCACCAACCGGAGTAGATACCTCAAAGGGTTTAATTGGCTTGGGTTTCACCCCAATACGACCAGCAACATATGGAGTAATATAAGATAAGGTAGAACCCGGATCTACCAATGCATACGCATCATGGGAAAATACAGACAATGTACCTATAACCACATCTGGGGAGGACTCGAGATCCTGTCGTCTGGCTAAAGCATACATGCGGGGCTGAGTGACACCTGAAGTAGATGCTCCCCCTCGGCCCCTACCCCCGCCGGGGATCCCTTTGGGGGGGAGTCCGCCTACCGAGCGCACCGAAGAGGAGCCGCCATCGATCCCGTGGGCGAACCCCACCTCTACCATACCTAGAAGGACAATCACGCATCAAGTGTCCAGTCTGTCCAAAAATATAGCAAGCATCTGTGCCCTGGCGACATGGCCCTAAGTGTAATTTCTGCACTGGCTGCATCGGGGAACCGGTGGTCTCTTCTGACTATTATCACCCCCAAACTGGGAACCGGAAGCTCTTGAACTCTGACCTTGTCCTGAAAGAATGGAGCGATCAACTCTCCTGCCCGTAAATTGGGGAGGTGCACTAGTCACCGACTGGCCTGAGTGTCTAGAATGTGTTTGCCTCGATCCCCCTCTATAATCACTGCCTGCCCCCATAGATCTGGCCCTCTTGCTTTGCCCTCTATCAATATCACGATCACCCCTCTGCGGATGTTGTTGTCCTTCTAAATTTTGGGCATGGGCTTGTATGCGGGAAATATCCATCCCGTCTTGCAACGAAGCCGTCAAACAATCCTTGAATAAATGTGGCCCTAAGCCACTCACGAATCCATGCACCCGATCTCCCATATCGGCCACCATAGTCGGGGCATATCTAGCCAATGAATTAAATTGAAGGCTATACTCCCGGGAACTCATGTTCCTTTGCTTCAAATTTAGAAATCTATCCGCTCTAGCTCGGCGGACTTCGGGTGGCAAGTAATGGCGGATAAAAGCATCTACGAATTCTTGCCAAACGGGAGGAGGCGCATTCTCTTTTCTCGATGCTATCCAATTATTATACCACAATACCGCCACATCTCGGAGTCTATAAGATGCCAACTCCACGGATTCGATTTCGGAGGCATGAATAATCTTCAATGTCCTCAACATCTCATCAATAAAACCTTGCGGGTCTTCATCCGGCTTTGACCCGAAGAACTCCGAAGGATTTAAACTCATAAAATCACGGGCTCTGGTACTAGCTGACCGATCACTTGGACCCGCATTCTGCCGCTGTGCCTGAGCGGCAACTAACTGCGTCAATAAATGAATGGCCTCGGTCACTTGTTGACCCGAAGTAGCCGGTGGAGGAACTGGAGGCATAGGAGCTGGAGCTGAAGCCCCTTCTTGTTCTTCCTTAATAGGCGAGATGGAAGAAGCATTAGATGGAGCCTCATTATGTGATTCACCCTCATCTACATTCATTGGCGGCTCTCTTTCTGCCCGCCTTTTCATCGTAGTCTTGTCCTTCTGGGCGGCTTTAGCTTTTCCCTTTGGCGGCATTTCTGAAATCATAGCACACAATTAGGGAGGATAAAATCTTATACACGGCTCTATCGCACGATTTCATAAGAAGAAAGATGGTTATTTTTCCTAAATGCCCTGCAGCCTCCTGTTTATTTGCGTGGCGCGCAATACACCATAGACAAGACTTTACTAGACACGGCTCGTAGATACTTCCTAGGACTGAGTATGTAAGGCATGAATGAAATGAACATAATAGAGAAATCATAAGGCATAAGATGAAGACATAACCTGCGTACTCTTTGAATGGATACATTTTATACATATATCATACGTAGCATATCATATGAGTTACCGTAGCGTATACATCATCTTATCATACATACATCATCATATCATTCATACATCATCATCGTTAACCCGCGTCCGGGTAACCCTCATATGCAGCCCACTAGTGGTGATCGTGTCCGGCCTTCCAGGCGCGGTGGAACCATAGCAGCCCACTAGTGGTGGTCGTGTCCGGCCTTCCAGGCGCGGTGGAACCATAGCAGCCCGCCGTAGCGGTGACATGTCCGGCCATTTAGGCACGGTGGAATCATATCATCGTGCATATCATAGACTTATCATTATTATTCATCTCATAGGTATTTATGGCTTTATCATAACTTAGCATCATTAGATATTTATCATCAAAACATACATTAGAACTTGAAGGCAACTATAGCTATGTCGGGGTGACATAAGGTCGTGAACCCCCTATTACGTTATGGAGTGATCATAATCATTATATCTCACCTTGGAGGGACTAACATTTTAAGGTGAGTGCACGTAAGGAAAACATCAATAAATCATAGTTAACACCATTAGCTTTGTAGGAACATCATATCATGAACTCTAGAATCTTTAGACTTAAGCTTATCATCATCATTATCGTACTCATAGTGTACTTCTTATCTCATATGACTATTTATGAACAAGGACTCTTAGTTTTCTCGAAGATAGGAGATTCATGAAAAAGAAGAAAATTCATGTCATAAGATTCATGCCTTAGAAAGAAAGGACTAGCCTCACATACCTTTGTCATTTAACTATTCTATTGCTTGCTCGTTCTCCTTTAATGCTCACGTCTTTACCTTCGAGAGAATTCGTATAGACATTAGCTAAACAATTAGAAGAACGCGCTTACTAAAGCTAGAGAAAATTGGGTAGCATTTCCTTTGTTTATACAACTTCCTCCATATTCCATATCAACTCCCAAACATTCATAACAACAATCGTCATTCGTTTACATTATTCACATTTCACGATTTCCCTTCAATTCTCCAAAAATCATGATCATAGTTCACTATCATGTTTCTTCACATATAATACTCATTTCATGTTCTAAATGTCGTTCATAATCTACTTACAATCACAACATATCCATATTCATGATTCAATCCAAACTACTACTCAACAATGATACTATTCACACATTTATGACTCATTTCATATATTCTTCTACAATCCAAGTGTTTTAACTTTTCAATACTTCAAACAACATGAAAAGATCATGAAACTTACCTTAGATAATGGTAGAATAAGCCTTGAGTGGAATACTCTTCTTGCACCCAAAACCCTAGTTCACTTTCTCTTGGAATTTCTTGACTTAGATGACTTCAATGTGTTTCACAATCTTGATTCTTGTTGGTTTGAAGAAGTTGATCATCAGTTTTCCTTGAATTCTTGTGGATGAAGTGTATGGAACCTTCTAGAGGTCTTGAGAGAGATGAAGAATGTCACGACCCAACCCCGTAGGCCGTGACTAGTGCCCGAGCTGGACACTCGTACACACCCATTAACCAGAATCAGCATACAAATAACTTATACATATACAAAGGTTAGACGTCGTACCAAACTGTCGCATATAAACATATATACCGCACAGAAGCCGGCGAGGCTGTCATAAAACACAACATCCCAAAATATATATACATACGAAAGCCGATAAGGCTGCCACGGCGAATGGGACCGCCCAAAACATAAATCACACAGACATAACTGAATAGTAACTATTCACAACCCACACATATGTCTACAGACCTCTATGAGTAACAACGGTATCATATGACGGGACAGGGCCCCGCCGTACCCCTGAGTCGACGTACATATAAACAACGAAAGAGTCTGTACCAAAATATGGGCTCCGGAACAAGGAAGCGCTCCAAGATAGCAGAAAGGATATCCTAAGCTGGCGGATCACCAAATCGAGCGTCTATACCTGCGGGCATGAAACGCAGCCCCCGAAGAAAGGGGGTCAGTACGGAATATGTACTGAGTATATAAAGCATGAGATACAAAGAGACCCCCGGTATAACCAAAGTAAGAAGTACGAACGTGCGTACAATGTCCGAATATCAAAATGCTTACCTTTGAAACACAAACATGCATATTAATGTCAC
>NW_026713327.1:0-29424 GCF_029784015.1 Lycium ferocissimum | reverse complement strand
AAACTGCCACAATGCAGATTTTTACGGGAAAAAAAAAACAGCGGTGTCTTGCAGTGCTAAAATGCAGGATTTAACTCACCTTGGCCAATAGAGTTGCTCTGGGTAGATGTACCCTCACCTATTAGGCTGCTTTGAGTAGGTGTACTAGGAGATAAGTAATAAACCTTAATCCCTACTATGAACTGAAGACAATTTCCTGATGCAGCTTTAGATTTTCTATAACATTCCAAAGCTTCCTTTGAATCAATTTTGGTAATCTTAAATCTAGACTAAAGCAGAAAAATGAAACTCACTAAAGTTCAAAGAAAAAAAAGTCACTGAAGTTTAAAACCAAGTGTTGCTAATCAAGCTAAATTAGGTGGAAAGGAGAGTGCAGGCATGGATAATGCAGTTTTGAAACAGAATCAGTTGGCTCAATATGATTCCAAGGCCAATACAAGAAAGAATAATCAGGTGGCAATCACAAACTCAGGAAATCCTGGAAATCTGCAAGTGGCTGTTGCAGTTGGGGAAGACACTAAAATTGATCTTGATGAAGAGTCAACTGCACAGAATTTCCTCAATGCTGCAAGGGATGGGGACTTGTCTCCTAGGCAGATGGAAAGTGGAAAAACAAAAATAAATATCATGCAAGGAAGCACAGCTAGGATGGTAAAATGACTGAGGAATTTGTTCCAAGGCATATACCAATGAGACAGGAAAAGCAAAAGGGGGCAGGACCTGCCACATCAACAAAATCCACAAAATCCAAGAAAATTTGATACCAATGAAGAAAGGGATACTAATGGTGTTTCTTGCAGGTTTCATTCTCATTATGGTGCTGGATGAAACTCATGTTATATGGAAAATCAAGTTTTCCAGGATTTTTAGTAATACTGTTAATATTTGTACCAATGATCTTAATCATTTTGGAAATGATTCGGTTCAAATATGGGCCAAAGTTGATTGCTTTTACTGTTCCATTGATCTTATACTATAGGAAATGATATGGGATTGGTGTTTTCTAATATTGATACAGAAACTTGCATCATTTTTATGGTACAAGGTTATGTATCATTTTATTTCACAAGGTGGATGATGGTTGTTGTTTGTTGTGAGCAAATGGTGTGTATCATTGACTTAGTGCTTACTTGGCTACTGATGATAACCGGTGATATGGGAAAGTTGATGTTTACTGGTTGCAGGAAAAGAGGGAGTTTACTGGTGCTTATACAGAGGTCAAAATGCAGCACTTCATATGGCTCAAAGAAATTGCATATCAAGGTGGAATTTTTGAACTGTTCAAGATACTGGCTCTCAGAATTTGCACTCAGTTGTTGGGAGTAAATATGTTCAGAAAGACTAAGGCTAAGCTGCAGTTTAGAATGCATATGGAGGCAGAAGGTTTCTGATGTGGAGAGGAGATGGGAACACTACCATCATGTTCAAGTCCTATGGTAGGAGAACATGGTGGTAATTATTACTAACTTTTTCTTCTTTTTTGCATGTTTGATCTCTGCATGCAAGCACAAAAACATCAGAAGTTCAGAAAATTTGAAACTTGTTTGTGCTAATGGTCCTAAGTATCTTGGAAATGAATTGGTATAAGCCTGTTTCAAAATTGATATCATACTACTTTCTATTGCTCCTATAGTTATAGGAAACGATATGGAAATATTGTACTTTCATAAAGTTGCTAGTGGGATGTATAGCAGGGTACTATATGGCCATGATCAGCAACAGGATTCTAGGAGTTCAAATTATGCAGTGCTACATATTTATTGTGCCACTAATCCTATTCATCTTGGATATGAAGTGATACAATATTGTTTCGCTAATGGTTACTCTAGTACATGGAATTGGAGCATCTGCTGCTTGTTTTTTTTATAAATAGTAGCATCTTTTTCACATTAGTACACCATGCAGTTCATATGATAATATCAAGTATGCAGCAGTTCAGCAAATGCAGGGGTGCAAGGATAGTATGGCCGAATGATGCACTAAGGGAACAAATTTGGGACATTATTTGTATACATGGATATGAGTATGACCACCTGGGAAGAATAGCAAAGTGCAGTTTACTGAAAGTTGCTGCTGGTTTCACCATGGAATACTTCATCATTTCATTGCACCAGTTTTTTGGTTATTTTAGGATCAAAATCTGGTTTTTATCATTAGTTATTATAATTCAAATTCTAGTTGGTTGGATTTTAGTCAATTGTAGTACCAATTTAAGTCATCTTATAAGGCTTAAGTTGGTCATTAGTTTAATTTTGTATTTTTTATTAGCCACTTTGGCAAGATTTGTAAAGACTTTGTGGATTTGCTTCGAGAACATTTATAAAATTAGCCCTAGGCACTGAAAATGTCCAGTGGACTTTGTCAAAAAAAAAAAAAAAAGGAAACTCACTGAAGTTTCAAGAAACTGGCGCAAACTAAAAGAATTGTAAGAAAAAAACCTTGAAGTAGATATATACAACCGTGCTCGATCAGAAATTCACACAGAACTAAATACAAAATAGAAACTTTTCACCTTAGTCGCCTTAAATTCCAGCCTTAAATTTCCCAAAACAAGAACTTTAGAACAGTGACTCTAATAAATATCATAATGCAGAATATAGCATCCAACAAACAACCCATCGATTATAACTTTGAATTAAATTGTAACTCACAAATCCCTAAACCCAATTTGTCAAATTCAAAATTCACAATTTCAAAAATAGAGATCACGAAACAGAAGTTAAAAACAGAACTCAAGAATCCAACAAGCACAGCTTAAAAATGAGCAAGCAGAAAGGAACTTTAGAGAAGATTACTTGAGGTACTTTTTTTTTTCGAAAGAGAAAGTGAGAATTATATTCTTGAGGGCTCTATTCTTGTTCTTGGGGGCTATCTACGAACAACATGAAGAAAGATTATATAAATCGACAGATTAGGAAACTTTGTTCTTTAATCAATAGCCATCAAAGGCTAATCAGTAGATCAACAAAGTGAAACAAAATAATATCAAATTATAGATACATGTTTAGTCCGAAAAAACACTATAAGGAAAAGAATTAACAACTACAATAGTACATTCATCTAGTTGCACTAATGAACAACGCTCCTACTTATTCAACTAGCCATGAAAACAGCTAATACCAAGACATGTAGGTAAAATCATTTGTTTTCGTCATAGATAACATGTTCTTTCATATAATGTTTCTGGATAAATATTTGAAAGTAGTAAAATTAAAAGCAGATAGGCAGTTGCATTTTATTATAGACTCATATCAATTTCACAAGGACAAGTAAGTCAATTTATATAACAATAAGGACATAAACACTTTTTTTCTTTACAATAGGTAAAATAAGTAATAGACCTTAATCCTTACTATGAACAGAAGACAATTTCCTTATGCAGCTTTAGATTTTCTGTCACATTCCAAAGCAATTTCCTTTGAATCTATTTTTGATAATCTTAAATCTAGACTCACTTCGAATCAAACTAAACTAAAGAAAAAAAGATAAACTAAAGCAAAAAAAAAAAATATGAAACCCACTGAAGTTTCAAGAAATTGGCGCAAAATAAAAGAATTGTGAGAAAAAACCTTGAAATAGGTATATACAATGTTCGATCAGAAATTCACGTAGAACTAAAAATAAAATAGATTCAAAATTCCATGCATATGCATTGATAAATCACAACAAACTGAAATAGCAATTGGCTATCCTTACCTTTTATGTGGAAGAAGAGGTCGTCTTGAATCTCCAATCGATCACTGGGAACGAAAGAGATAAGAAGGTGCCCAACGTTGTAATTCTTTAACCAAACAACTCCTCACTAGGATCCTGTTAATATGAATTATTTCCATGTAGGAACATTAATTCCTAAGCTCTAAAACCATATTTATTTATTTTGAAGACCCAAATTAAAAGAGACATCCAAATCAATGGAAGAAAATCCAAATCAACAAAGAGAACAAATTAAAAACCCACATGTAAGATGGAAGAAAGACCAACAAAGAAATTCAATGAAGTTTGAATACACGCAAAAAACTAAAATTACAACAAATTAAAGATAAAAATGAAATACCCAGCAGCAGGAATGAAGTTTTTACCACTAAAGAGAAGTTTAAAAAGAATTTGCGAATTAAGTTCACCTATACGACACTTCGGCCATGATTTTGTTAAGACTCAGTAGATTTTGACTAAAACCTACCTGATTTTACTCAAACCCTCTCTTATCTATAGCTAGGATAAGATAATATACCAATAAATTCATATAGAGAAATATACATACAGATTTTGAGCAAGAAAAATCATAGGAATAGACCCATTTCACAACAACTACAGAATTTTTTAGGTGTGAGAGATATGTAGAGAAAAAAAAAGGTTTTAGATCCATTTCAAACAAATTTTATTCGTGGGAATAGACCCATTACACAACAAGTACAGATTTTGACCACACAAGAAAAAGATACCAAAATCATCCAAAAATAGCACATTATGAAGCTAATAAAGAGAGAGGAAAACATACTAAGTAATTTACGGAAGGATGATGGCGTTCACATGGTGGAAAACAGTAGATAGACTAAGTGATTTCTCTGATTTTTCTGGGAGTATTTCCTGGTTTTGTGGTGTTTCAAAATAAAAGTGTTGATTTGTGCCCTAGAAAATGTTCTTTTAATTTGGACCTAGCGACGGTTTTAGCAACCCTTTTTAAAATCCGTTGCTAACTAAAACCTAGATTTTTTTTTTTAGGATAAAACTAACGACAGAATATTTGGTTGCTGAGAATATAAATATTTTAGAGATAAATTAAAAGCCCCCGCGATGGATTTCCGTTGCTAAATCCGTCGCTACATATTAATAAATATTGTTGCAACCCTTTTATTGCTAAATCCATAGGGAAAATTTAGGCGCCAAATTGTCCCGCTAAAATTTAGCGACGGAATAAAGTTTCTGTCGCTAATCCGTCGCTATATAATTAGCTAAAATTTTAATTGCTATTTTCGCGACAAAATGATCATTTCGTAGCGAAATCCACCGTTACTTAGCGACAGAATGTGATATGTCGCTAAATTCCGTCGCTAAACGCTGTTTTTTTAGTAGTGCCTCTTGTTTATAAGTGTGGCGCGCTTCACACCTATAAACAAGACTCTACTGGACACGGCTCGTAGACACTCCCTAGGACGAACTGCTCTTATACCACTTTTGTCACGACCCAACTAGAGGGCCATGACGGGCACTCGGAGCTAACACACCGAGCACCTCTAAACATACATCTTATGATCATTTCTGGGTGGACCATAAAGATAGCTCATGGATATCATAATCTGTAAGACATATATCGCAATATAACAAAGACATCTCAGTATAACTTGCGATAATTATGCCCATCATCACCCGCCGTCAAGGCTACTAAAATGTTACACAATGATATGAACCGGTAGGGTTATGAAACGTCTAACTGTACATACATGTCTACGAGCCTCTACATAGGATACAGTGGCCGTGGAGACCAATACCAATAACTGCAGGCTACGAAGTAAGTGGAGCGCTCCGAGATTCCGCCGTTGAAGCTCCTATGGATCGAACCATCTACCCGTCTACCCGCGGGCACGAGCGCGCGGCGTCCACAAGAAAGGACGTCGACGAACAGTGTGCGAGTATGTAAGGCACGAATAATAATATAGTAAGAGATACCGAACATGAAAAATAACATAATGAGAAATATAGAGCATAACATGAGGTAAGGAAATAACCGGTACATATGATTGCCTCTTAAGGCAGATACCATGCATGCTTAACTTTCCTTTCATAAAAACATTTCTCATATACGTATCATCGCTCTATCTCACCTTTAAGGAACAATTATTATAAGGTGAGATCAACAATAATGAATAAAATTGATAAAGTCAAGAAGATAGCTCAATATTCTCACATCATCATTGTTCTCATAACTTGAGACTTTTAACCATAAGATCATCATCATCATAATCATCATAGAAAACATATCATCTTTAGTATCATAAGAAGCATTTAAGAATCATGAACTTCTATCTTTTGGAAGTAAGAAGGTTATGGAAATATATATGGAATCATAGCATAGGAATCATGCGTTTTGAAAGAAAGGGACTAGCCTTAATATACCTTTCGGTCGCCTTAGTCGTTCAACGTTTATTCTTCCAAGCTCGCAACTCTACACGTAAACCATCCATATTATCATTAGGCTTAATACCACACACTTGTCTCAAGCATTCAAATGAAATCTATTTAGAATCTGCCGAAATTCGGGCAGCATCTCCCCTATATTATTTACCTCCTCCAAATACCAAAACAACTCCCAAACAATACCAACAACATCAACAATAATATTAATACCAATATATTCCATAAAACATCCCACACGATGTTTCTCCAATTTTCAAACCAACCATAACAACATCCATAGTACCATAATCAAAGAATTATATTCAATTTAATCTCAAATTAATTCAAAATTCTCTTTCAAACTGACCTCATGGCCATCAATTTCAATTCAACTCTTTATGACTTTTCTCCTATGATTCTTTCCTTTCTAAAAATTGCTAAACCTTTACATCATCTCAATCATGTAAATAATAGTAGGAAAAACATACCTTATAGTGGAAGAACTTCACTTTATTCACCCCTTTCCAAGACTAAGTTCATCACCACCTTGAAGAGAAATAAGAACAATCATCTTCCTTGAATTTTCTTTGAGATTTTGATGTTGATATTCTCTCTTGATGATATGGAAAGGTTGTGGAAGATTATGGAGGGTTATGGAAGTTTATGGAAATTTATGGAGAGTTATGGAAGGTTATAGAACCCTCAAGAGTTCTCAAGAATTCTTTAGAAATATGAAGGACGAGAAGATGGTGAAAATGATGAAAATTAATGGGTTAGAGGGGTATTTATAGGTGTGTGTTGACCCGGGTACTGTAGCACCCGGTTACTGTAGCAGCGTTTTTCTGCTCCGTCCGCCTAACTTGTAACGTCCATAACTCCCTGCTCCGATGTCGTATTGATGAACGGTTTGTTGCGTTAGAAACTAGGCTCGAAGAGATTCATTTTAGGCTTTTGAAACACCATAAAACTCCTTATATACTCAGAGATATACTTCTTCAAAGTTGACCCAAAATTCTGCCCAAAATTCTGTCAAATTTTTCTAAATTTTTGACAAAGTTATTTTCTCCGCTTTGCTTGGTCTCGGAATCTTCCGAAACTCTCCATACATAATATTTATCATTGATCATACTTGATAATAGTCGTTTCCTTTGGTTCCAAGGTTGTCCTTCCCGGTTACGACTTACGAGATCGTAATTCATCCTTTACTTCATTGTTACGTACTTCCCATGGCTTGTACCTTGCAAAACTTTATGGCACGTCTCCGAAACTCCATTAATACGGTGAAGTACGTGGCATGCTCATGATCTAAAAGTGCGAGGTGTAACAAATTCTGGAGGGATCTCCAATGCACTTGCGAAGCATCGATATATGGAAAACCGGATGGACTGACTCTAAATCCGAAGGTAGATCTAACTCATAAGCCACCTGGCCTACCTTGCGTACAATCTCATAAGGCCCAATGTACCGAGGACTAAGTTTTCCCTTCTTACCAAGCCTCATGATGCCCTTCATTGGCGACACCTTCAAGAATACCCAGTACTTCACTTGGAATTCTAAGTCTCGTCGACGATTATCTGCATAAAATTTCTGACGACTCTGAGCTGTTAATAATCGATCCTGGATAAGCTTGACCTTTTCTATGTCTTATTGGATCAAGTCCGGCCCTATTAGTTTAGTTTCTCCCACTCGAACCACCCAATTGGTGATCTGCACTTGCGCCCATATAAAGCCTCATACGGGGCCATTTGGATGCTGGAATGATAACTATTGTTATAAGCAAACTCAATAAGCAGTAGGTGATCATCCCAACTACCTCCAAAATCCAACACACACGCCCGTGGCATATCCGTAAGAGTCTGGATGGTACACTGAGCTTGTCCATCAGTCTGTGGATGAAACGCTGTACTAAGACTCACCTGAGTCCCCAAACCTTCTTGGAAGGACTTCCAGAAATTAGCTGTAAACTGTGTTCCTCTATCGGAAATAATAGATACTGGAACACCATGGAGTCGTACTATCTCTTTGACATAAAGCTTTGCATAATCTTTAGCTGTGTATGTAGTTCTGATTGGTAGGAAATGAGCTGACTTCGTAAGTCGATCCACAATTACACATATAGAATCATACTTACGCTGAGAACGAGGTAAGCCTGCGATGAAATCCATATTAATTACTTCCCATTTCCAAGTCGGGATTTCCATAGCTTGCAACAATCCGCCAAGCTTTTGATGCTCGATCTTCACCTGCTGGCAGTTAGGACATTGAGCCACAAATTCCGCTATGTCTTTCTTCATTCCACTCTACCAATAGATGGATTTAAGATCATGATACATTTTTGTTGCTCCCGGGTGAACAGAATGACGGGAACAATAGGCTTCTTCTAAAATATGACGACGTAATCTGACAACATCGGGAACACACAATCTGCCTCGACATCGGAGAACTCCATCTGTAGAAATCTCAAAGGATGAATTTTTATTCCGAGGAAGTGTATTTCTGTAATGAACTAGTATGGGATCCTCATACTGGCGCTCTTTCACCTCAACTACTAGTGACGAGACAGCTGAATTCTGAATGGTAGCTCCCATACTGCCCGAGTCCATTACCCGAACCCTTAGGCTGGCTAACTGCTGGAGCTCACGAGCTAACTCTCTTTTCTCTGGCTGAACATCACATAAGCTACCCATAGATCGACGGCTAATAGCATCGGCTATGATGTTCGCCTTCCCTGGTTGATAGAAAAGGCTAACATCATAGTCTTTCAATAGCTCCAACCATCGCCTTTGCCGTAAATTCAACTCTTTCTACTTGAAAATATACTAAAGGCTATTGTGATCCATATAAATATCAACATGAACACTATACAAATAATGCCTCCACATTTTCAATGCATGAATCACCATAGCTAGCTCAATATCATAGGTTGGATAGTTTTTCTCATATTTCCGCAACTACCTTGAAGCATAAGCAATCACCTTACCATGCTGCATCAACACACATCCTAACCCAACGCCTGAAGCATCACAATAGACAACATAGCCTTCCGATCCTTCTGGAAGTGTCAGAACCGGGGCCAAAGTCAATCTATTCTTCAACTCTTGAAAACTGCGTTCACAAGCATCCGTCCATTGAAATTTAGCTGCTTTCTGAGTCAGCTTTGTCTATGGTGCGGAGATGGAAGAAAAACCTTCTACAAATCTTCTATTTTTGAGAACCATTTGGCACCTTACAATTGATCAAATAGATCATCAATCCTTGGAAGTGGATATTTATTCTTGATCGTCACCTTATTCAACTGTCTGTAATCAATACACATTCGTAAAGAGCCATCTTTCTTCCTTACAAATAGCACAGGTGCTCCCCACTGCGATGAACTCGGCCTAATAAAGCCTTTCTCAAGCAAGTCCTTCAATTGTTCCTTCAACTCTTTCAACTCTGCAGGAGCCATTCTATAAGAAGGGATATATATGGGCTTAGTATCTGGTAGCACATCAATAGCGAAATCAATCTCCCGCTCAAGTGGAAGGCCTGGAAGCTCATCCGGAAACACATTCGAAAACTCATTCACCACAGGGACAGATTGGAGAGTGGGTGACTCTGCCTCTATATCCTGAACCCGGACTAGGTGATAAATATAGCCTTTAACAATCATCTTCCTCGCCTTGAGATAGGAAATAAACCTACCTCTAGGAGACACCGTACTACGCTTCCATTCTAGAACTGGTTCTCCCGAAAATTAAAAACGAACCATTTTTGTTCTACAATCAACATTGGCATAGCAAGAAGCCAACCAATCCATACACATAATGACATCAAAATCCACCATTTTCAACTCATGTAAATTAGCCATAGTATGATGATCACAAATCACAACTACAGAATTTCTATATACCCGGCTAACTATTACCGGATCACCAACGGGCGTAGATACTTCGAAAGGTTTAATTGACTCAGGTTTCACGCCAAACTGACCAAAGAATATAAGGAGTAACATATGACAATGTAGAGCTTGGATCAATCAATGCATATACATCATGTGAAACTACCGATAATATACATGTGACAATATCAGGGGAGGACTCAAGATCCAGTCGCCCAGCCAGTGCATAAATGTGGTGCTAAGGACCACCCGAACTGGGCGCTCCTCCTCTACCTCTACCATGACTAACTGGTGTCTGTGAGCCTTGCCCCGGAGGATATATAGATGATGAAGACCCAGCTGCTGACCTTATGGGCGGAACCGTACCTCTACTACCTCTTGAGGGACAATCACGTATCATATGGCCTGGCTGACCATAGGCATAGCAAACATCTGAACCTAATCGGCACTGACCCCAATGTAGCTTCCCGCACTGAGTACATCATAGTAGGGGTTATCTTGCCTGGCCCGATTCACCTCTGTACTGAGAACCCGAAGCTCTGAAACTCTGACCCGATCCAAAGTGAATAGTTCTATCAAATCTCTGGCCCACAAATCGTAGAGGAGCACTAGTCGCTAAATGGCCCGAGTGCCTAGAATGCTACTGCCTCTGCCCTCCTCTAAACTCACTAGCCAGACCCTGGGATCTAGCCCTCTTATTATAATCCCTATCATGCTCACGCTCACTTCTTTGCTGTTGTTGCCATTTTTCCAAATTCTGGGCATAGGCCTGAATGCGAGAAATATCCATACCGTCCTGAAGTGAGGCGGTCAAGCACTTATCCATCAAATGTGGCCCTAAGCCACTCCCGGTGGACACGATCTCCTATATCAGCTACCATGGTCGGAGCATACCTAGCCAAAGAATTGAAGTGGAGGCTATACTCTAGGGCACTCATACTTCCTTGTCTAAGATTCAGGAACCTGTCAGCTCTAGCCCGTCGAACCTCTGGTGGCAAGTAGTGTCAGAGGAAAGCATCCACAAACTCTTGCCATACTGGTGGAGGTGCATTGACTCCTATAGAAGACATCCAAACCATATACCAATGAACTGCAATATCTCGCAATCTATGGGAGGCCAACTCTACCGACTGGACATCCAAAACATGCATTAACTGAAGCGTTCTCAACATTCCATCAATAAAGCTTTGAGGGTACTCGTCTGGTTTTGACCTAAAAAATTCTGGAGGGTTCAAACTGATAAAATCACAGGCTCTGGCACTAACAGTTCTGTCACCATGACTCGTACCTTGCCGCTGAGCCTGAACGGCGACTAGCTGAGTTAGCAAATAGATGGCCTTTTTCATCTCTTGGCCTGAGGCATCTGGTGGAGGAACTGGGTTGTCCGAGCTGGGGCTGAAGCTCTCTCATACTCCTCTGAAACAGGCAGCGAGTGAGAGGACCGAGATGGTACCTCATTTTGGGACTCACCCTCCTCTATATCTACCGGCGGTACTCGCTCGGTTCTCCTACCTGCCACTGTCTTGCCCTTTTGGGCTGCTGTAGCTTTTTTCTTTACAGGCATCGCTGAAAACATAACACACGGTTAAGAAAAAGAGAAGGCCATTCATTCTTCAATGTACACAGCCTCCTGTTTATAAGTATGGCGCGCAACACACCCATAAACAAGACTCTACTGGACACGGCTTGGAGACACACCCTAGGACGAACTGCTCTGATACCACTTTTGTCACGACCCAACCGGAGGGCCGAGATGGGCCCCCAGAACTATCCCACCAAGAACCTCTCATCATAACTTCACAATCATATCTAGGTGAGCCACATGGCTAACTCGCAAATCCTATGCATCAATAATACAAATTCCAATGGACTAAGGCACTTTTATATCAACATCATCAACCACTCCCATACATATACACAAGCCGACAAGGTTATCAAAACAATATACAAAATATGAGCCAACAAGGCTGAGAGATATCTAGCTATACAAAACTGTCTACGAGTGTTATATCCCGCGTTTTCAGAACATGAGTTTGACATGTACCTCATCGTAGTAATGAGATGTTTTGAAAGGCACAAGCCATGGAGAGTACGTAACAACGAAGAAAAAGGGTGAATTACGATCTCGTAAGTCGTAATCGGGAAAGAATATTTTAAAACACGGAAACATGGCCATTATTAGTGTAATAAGTGATAAATATCATGTATGGAGAATTTCGAATATTTCGGGATTGAGCAAATTGAAGAAAATAAGTTCGACGAAAATTTGAGAAACGCGGGACGGATTTTAGTCAACTTTGGAGGCGCATATCTCATAGTATATGTGGAGTTTTAAGGTGTTTCAAAATTCTAAAATGAATTTCGTCGAGTCTAGTTTTTAATGCAACAAACCGTTCATTGATAGGACATCGAGTAGAGAATTATAGACGTTACAAATCGAACTCGTCGACGCGAAACAAAGCAATCCCGCTACGGTACATCGCTACGTACCGCCACAAGATCGTAGCCGCAAGAAAACCGACTTCGCATTCCGTTTTTAAGTGGGCGTAAACCCTCTTTTTCAGCACTAAAAAAGTTCCAAAATTTCCGAAAATTCAGCCCTCTCCCTTCCTTTCTACATAATTAAATTGAGGGATTTTATGGCTAATTGAAAGAAAAAGATGGAGATCACAACGGCCATGGTCAAGTTTTGAAGAAGGTTACATGTTGGATTTAAGAGCTTGGCTTCTAAGGTAAGATTCCATTCCCTTTTCCATGTTTTGGAAATGATTAATCTTGGTATGTAATTGGTGGATGTGGAATTGAATGCAAAAATTGTGTAGGTTGATGTTGAAGCTTGTTTGGGCCGTGGGGGAGGGCTGTTTTAAGCTAGAAGTGGTGAGTAAATTTTAATTAGTGTTGTTGTTGTTGTTGTCGTCATGAATCAAATGGTGAAAGTAAAGGGAATTTGATGATTAGAGATGAAGTTACATTTGTTTAGTGGGTTTTTGTTGAATTGAGGGATTAAGGATCGAGATAATGTGTTATGTTGTTGATCTCGTGTAATTGGTGGACTAAGTGTCATTAAAACTTGTGTTGTGTTGATTGTAATTGACGGGCTGTTTTAGAAGCTAATGTGAATCAAATATAGTTTCATGGATTTATGGAAGATAATATTGTCAATGTGTGAATTGTTGGTATGGTTGATGAAATTGAAAAGAAGAAATGTGTTGTTGATTATTTTCTTGAACTTAGCGGATTTCGGGTGAAGTAGTATATTGTTGGATTGCTTTGAATATTATACGGGTTGTTTGAAATGTTCTTGAATCTTGTTTAAATGGTTTGGATTAGTACTTGAACGTATGAATATTGATGTTGGCTTGAATGTATGAAGTTGATTTGAATGTAATTGGAATGTTGTCGAAATATGTGGAGAAGAATTACTAATGTTAGAATGTGTTTGGAATTGATTATTGATATTGTTTATATGGTTGTTGGTATTGTTGTCGAAGATTTGGCCGAGTTGAATTCTCGGGTTGTTGAATTTATAGGGGAAATGTCGCCCAAATTTCAGAGATAAAGTGATAGGCGAAATTGAATTCCTAAGTGCTTATGGCTAATGTTTGGTATGTGATGACGTTATTGCTTGGAGAGCCCGAGACTTAAGTTGGATTAGCTTAGGAAGCGGACGAGGTATGTAAAGCTTACCTTTCCTTCTTTTGGCATGTCTTAGATATGAGTAAGGTATGATATGTTATGAACCTTGGGGGTAATTCTCTTCGAAAAATCCGAACATGTTTATGATTCATATTCGCTTTGTGATGTTGGCATCCTTAATATGGTCAAGCCATGATCCGTATGTCCTTGATATGATTGGATTTGAAATTCTATGTACACGGTTTGTTCCGAAATGATCTTATGTCTTTTGTATGACTAAATTTCAAAAGTTGCATAAAAGTTGGTTTTTAAAAAAGAGTTTTGTTCCTAAACGATTCCGAAAACTACGAACGTCCGTAACTTTCACAAACGAACCGGATGGCCTTGATATGCTCAAAAATGATTCCATGATGTATGATGACTATGTTTTCCATAGGCGGGCTCCGGGCACGGTCGACACCCATCCGTGGGTCCCGCGACTCTCCTTATGTACTTCTAGCGACTTTTGAAAGAACTTAATATGACTACCTTTTCGACCCTCGAGTATGATTATATATTTTTTTGTCGTAGTCTAAAATGTTGATTCGTATACTTATGATTCCCATACGTGACTATGATTTCAAGTTCTATTGATATGTTCCCGAGTGGCATTCTAAGAAAATCTCGATTTTGACTATCAAGTAGGGCTTATAAACGACGATTCGTTTCGATTAACCTATTAAGTCTTTGAAAATGTTTTAAACCGTATTTGGTTACTCTTGATTCGCTCGTTTTCGCATTCGTTATTACTCTTTCGCCGAGTCCCGGTGCTGGCCGTGTTATCGCGCGCACTATGCGATGTTGACCGGGTTCCCGGCCGCGGTATGTGTGTGTATGTGATATTACCGCCGGGGTTCCCGGCCGCGTATGTACGTACGTGATATTACCACCGGGTTCCCCGGCCGCGGTATGTGTGTGACGTGATATTACCGCCGACCCCCGGCCGCGTACGCGCGTATATGCGTGTATATATATGTGATATCGCTCGCCGGGTATTTAGCCGCGTATATGTATACGTGATATCGTCGCCGGGTATTCGGGGCCGCTGTCGTATATGTATATGACATCGCGCCGGGTATTTGGCCGCGTATGTGTATACGTGCTACGCGCCGGGTATTTGGCCGCGGTATGTGTATATGACATGTGATAATATGATGATATGATCTTTTTCGCCGAGTCCCTCACTGAGAGGGCCGGGACACGATACGTGTGCATATGATATGTGATTTTGACACTGATTATGATCACTGCTAATGTCACACTTATATGGTATGTTTGATTTTCCGTATAGACCGAGCGTAAATGTTTTTCAAAAGAAAGCGAAGCATTTTGACATTCTGATTATCCTATTTGTCTTCTGTACCTCTTATGTATGATTTGTATGTCAGATGCAAGCACCTTGGTATTTTGACTATTGTGCTCACTTTCTGTACTCCCCGACTTCTATGAATTCGTTTTCTTCGTACTTTCTCGCTTTGCATACTCGCACATATTCCGCATCGACCCCTTTCTTCTTGGTCCAAGCTTCATGCCGCGCAGTACCCACGTACGAGTAAGATGTTAGCGGAAGACATTCCACCGGATTGGCGAGCTCTCCATTTCCTCCGCAGTGTCGCTTCGTCCGAATGCTTTTGTATGGTATCCGAGATGTTGGTAGAGACTTTGCGTGACAATGTCGGTGTATAAGACGTCGTTTTGTAAGCGGCTATGTAAGCTCAGTATGGTTATGCATTATGTTACAGATTTGTTGTGACTATAGATTTTATTTGATTTGAAAAAGACGAAAGGCATGTTTGTTTTCTGAGAAATTTTCATTATGTGCTTATGTCATGTTTTGCGGGCCCAGTATGATTATGTGTATTACGAAAGTCAGCGGGTTCGCTCGGCCCTAGGTAAGGGTCGGGTGCCCATCATGCCCTATCGGAAATTAGGGTGTGACAACGAGCCTCTACAAAGAGTATGTAACATCACAAAGACGGTACAGGACCCCGCCATGCCCATTTATGTACACAAAAGAATAGTACCAACGGCCGGCAGCCTCAATCAAATGAGCTTCGCTAGGCAATAAATGACTTAAGGTCAAGTCTCGTCTCCGTCCACCTCGCAGCATGAACGCAACGTCCACAAACAAAAGGACGTCAATACGAACAATGTAAGGAATAAGTTGTAACATGATAAAAACATGAAGGGTAACATAAGGTAGAGGAGCTATTTATACCTCTTGAGACGTTCATCATACTCACTTACCCTTTCTCTAAAAAAGACCTCTTACACATATACATACATATATAATAATACCATACCGAACCATATAGGTTCGGTGTTATCCGTACCCGACCGTAATAAGGCTTGGTGTTATCTGTACCTAACTGATCAGTGGTGTGCACGCAATAGATATCATACCAGCCATATAGGCTCGGTGTCACAACATAGCTTCATTTATATATATGAATACACAAGTAAAAGCAACACTGTCATCAACATCACTATACCTTTCCCTAAAAGACCAACTATCGTAGGACGATATCAATGGTATCATAAGAGTATCAAGAATTATGAACTTTAGCACTTCTAGGAATGGGGTCCTCATGGAAGACATTGTGAAATTCATGTATAGGTGTACAACAATAGAATCATGCCTTAAGAAAGAAAGGTTAGCCTTACATACCTTTATGTCTTCTTAACTACTTAACGTTCTTCTCCAAAGCCCGAGAAATCTACATTTAAGAAGATTCATGTCAAGGTTAGGTATCGAAGACACTCTTAAGTTCAAACTAGTATAATTCGTGAGCTAGCAAAAATTGGGCAGCATTTCCCCCCATTTCATCTACTTCTACCAAATTCCAACACAACTCCTAATCAGCAATGACATTATTAAGAATACCATAATTAAGAGAATTCATTCAATCCCTAAAATTCCCTTTCATAATCAACCCATAACAATAACTACAACACAACACCATATGCGCTTGTATACAACACTTCCTCATTATCATTATTACCTTTCATAAGAAGATTGTACTCAAACTATTCCAAAAATTTTAACCGAAGTTAATTTACTACTCAAAATATCATCAAATCCATATTTGGACTTTCTCTTTTACTTTCTTCCCTCAATCAAGTTGTTCAACAACCAAGCATTCTTAATAACATGAAAATAGATGTGGAAACTTACCTTAACCACACAAGAGCAAGCTTTGGATCAACTATTCCACTTGGGTGAAACCCTAACTTCAACAACAAAGAAATTCTTGGACTCTACAACCCTAGTGAGCCTTTCAACACTTGAATCCCTTAATTCTTGCCTTTTGATCTTTGACTTCATTTGAGTTTGGTTGGATATATTTGGGAGAAGGTTCTAGAGCTCTCAAAGACTTGGGAAATGCTGAAAGTGAAATAAATGGGTAAGAGGTCGAATATATATATATATATATATATATATATATATATATATATAACTTAAAAGGAATCTGGCCCAACCCGGGTTTACGGTTAACTTTACGGACCATAAAAATTATACGGTCTGTATAATCGGATCGTAAATCCTGACCAGTGATACGCCCCTTCCTGGAATCAATTTACGGTGGGAGTCAACCAAATATACGGTCCGTAAAAATTATACAGTTTGTATAATTAGATTGTAAATCTTAACCAGTGGTTCACCCTTTTACGGAACCAGTTTACGGTGGAGGGTTGCCAGATATACGGTCTATAAAAATTATATGGTCCGTATATCCAACCGTAAAACCTATTTTTTCTTGAAAACAAATTCTCGTCGATTGTTCAACCTTTAATCCTTCCAATACCTGCTAAACATGAACTTAACCCTTTATAACTATAAGATAAACTTGTTTAATCTCATTTAACCTTGATAACCTCTCGAATCCAAAACTAGAATCATTAACACATGGCGAATCCCAATGTACAAAACCATGGGGCGTAACAAAATAACATAGCCTTCAGATCCTTTTGGAAGTGCCAGAACTGGTGCCGAAATGAATCTGTCCTTCAATGCCTGGAAGCTCCGCTCACAAGCGTCTGTCAACTGGAACTTAGCTGCCTTATGAGTCAGCTTCGTCAGTGGTGTGGAAAGAGAAGAGAAATCTTCTATTAATCTCCTGTAATGACCTATCAAACCTAAAAAACTACGAACCTCTATTAGTATCGTGGGTCTAGGACAATTCTTTACAACTTCAATCTTTTGCGTATAAACCCCGATGCCCTCTTCTGATATAATGTCTACCAAGAAAGCCACAGAGTTCAACTAGAACTCACATTTAGAGAACTTTGCATACAGCTTCCAATCCTGAAGGACTTTGAGTACCGCACGCAAATGTTCTGCATATTCTTCCTCTGATCGGGAGTATACTAGAATATCATAGATAAATATAATCACAAAATGATCTAAGAAAGGTCTAAATATACGGTTCATCAAATCCATAAATAGTGTTGCGGCATTAGTCAAGCCGAATGACATCACACGAAAATCAAAGTGACCATATCTAGTCCTGAAAGTTGTTTTTGGAATGTCTTTCTTTTTGCCCCTAACTTGATGGTAACTCGACCTCAGATCTATCTTCAAGAAACATCTGGCACCCTGTAACTGGTCAAATAAATCATCAATTCTCGGGAGTGGACACTTGTTCTTTATAGTCACCTTATTCAGTTTCCTGTAGTCAATACACATTCATAACGAGCCATCTTTCTTCCTTACAAACAACACAGGTGCTCCTTACGATGATGTACTCTTTCTCGAGCAAGTCCTTCAGCTCTCTCAACTCAAAGATGTGCTATCCCATAAGCAATAGATATCGCTGAGTATCTAGAAAAACATCAATTGCAAAATCAATCTCTCGCTCTGGCGAAAGGCCTGGCATTCGTCTGGAATACATCTGGAAACTCATTAACACTGGAATAGACTGAAAAGCCGGCGACTCTGCTTCTGCATTATGAATTGGAACTATATGATATATATAACCCTTTGCGATCATCATCTTTGCCTTGAGATAGAAAATATACCTACCTCTCAATGAAGTTGTATTACCTTTCCATTCCAGTACTGGCTCTCCTGGAAACTGAAACTGGGCCATATTTGTTCTGCAATCAACATTAGCATAATAAGAGGCCAACCAATCCACTGTGATAATAACATCAAAATCCACTATATCTAACTCAATCAAATCAACTACAGTATGACAATTACAGACAATAATTACACAATCTCTGTATTCTCGTATAGCTATCACGAGATCACTGACAGGTGTAGACACCTCAAATCTAATCGACTCGGGTTCCACCCCAAACTTACCAGCAATAAAAGGAGTAACATATGACAACATAGAACCTGGATCGATCAATGCATATACATTATAGAAGGAGACCGATAGTATATTTGTGACAACATCAGGTGATAACTCAAGATCCTGTCGGCCAGCCAATGCATAAATGCAATTCTGAGGACCGCTGGAACCAGACTCTCCACCTCTGCCTCTACCAAGACCAGCTGGTGTCTAAGAACCCTACCCAGGAGGGCGTACCGATGACGAAGAACAAGCTGCAGATCCTATCGGCTGAACTACACCTCTACCACCCCTCGACTGATAATCTCGCATAATGTGGCCTAGCTAACCACAAGTATAACACACATCCTAACCCAAACGAGATTGTTTGTCGTGCAACTTACCACACTGAGCATATCGCAAAGAGAGATGGCGTCATCTGGATAGAACCACCTCTAAAATGGGAACTGGAAGCCCTAAAACTCTAGCCCGTCTCAAAATAAGTAGGTTTATAAAACCTCAGTCTTGGGAACTGTGAAGGCGCACTACCCGCTGAATAGGCTGAACGCCTAGTGAATTGCTATTTATGATCACCCCGGTACTCACCAAAAGACCCAGAAGATCTAGCTCTCTTGCTCTGACCCTATCACGCTCTCAATCAACCCGCTGCTAGTGTTGCATCCTCTCCTCTAGACCCTGAGCGTATGCCTGAATACGAGAGATATCTATACCCCCTGAAGTGTAGCCATCATGCAATCATTAATCAAATGCAGCCCAAGTCCACTCACAAATCAGTACACCCGATCCTCCATCTCAACTACAATCATGGGTGCATACCTGGCTAGTGAATTATAAAGAAGACTGTACAAACCCGAACACTCATATTCCCCTAACGTAAATTCAGAAATTGATCAACTGGAGCCTGTCGGGCCTTTGCTGGCAAATAGTGCTGAAGGAAAGCCTCTGTGAACTCCTGCCATACCGTTGGGGGTGCATTAGCCCCTCTAGACGACACTCAAGTCTCATACCACTAAATAATAATATCGTGCAACTGGTATGAAGCCAATTCTACTGACTCAGTGTCTGATGCATGCATTACTAGTAATGTCCTCAAAGATCCGATCTATAAAATTCTGTGGTTCCTTATCTGGTTTCGATCCAAAGAATTCTGGAGGGTCCAAATTAATGAAGTCTCAAACCCTAGCACTAATAGCCCTGTCACCATAACTAGTATATGTACCCTGATGCTGGGCCTGAGCGGCCACTAATTGAGTCAATAACGTAAATAGTATCTCATATTTCCTGACCTGATGCATCATGTGGAGAAACTACAGGTACTGTAGCCATAGCCCATCTGGAGTCCGCTTGGGCGGAAGGGCTCTGAGAAGACTGAGATGGGGCCTCACTCTGGGACTCACCTTGGCCCGCATCTACTGGTGGCACCCTCATCTATCACATCCTTGCCTCGCTAGCTGGTTGAAGCTCTCCTCACCACAGGCATTGCTGAAATTATAACACGTTATTAGAAAAGAAATCCTGATGATACGGCTCTATCGCAGGATCTAAGATAAGAAAAATGGACAAGCTTCCTAAATGCCTTGCAACCTCCTATTTATAAGTGTGGTACACAACACACCATAGACAAGACTCTGCTAGACACGGCTTGTGGACAACCTTAGGACACAACTGCTCTGATACCAAGTTTGTCACGACCCAAACAGGAGGGCCATAATGGGCACCCTGATCCTACCTACCGAGCACAGCTAAACATGCTTTCTTATCATGATTATGAGCAAGAGTTGACCTGGGGGGTCACTAGATGAAAATCTGCTAAATTATATAAGAAATTAGATGAAAAAAGGATGAGCCCAAGAAAACATACTATACAACTATGATGGACAGAACAATGCAAGCTGATAAGGCCATCATGAAATACTATACAAAGAAAATATAGGCCGAAAGGGGCCATACAACGTCTAACTAATCCATGACCGTCTACAAGCCTCTACTAGAGTATATGATGTAACAAGGTAGAGACAGGGCCCTGCCATACCCATATGTACACAAAATAATAACATACCAAAAACACAACAAAGAACTCCGGAACAAGAGGAGTGCTCTAATATCCGCTGAATGGCAGCCTACAGTGGCAGATCGTCAACTTGTTTATCTGAACCTGCAGGCATGAAATGCAAAGACCCCCAGGAAAGGAACATCAGTACGGACAAAGTACTGAGTATGTAAGGCATGAAACCAACACGAAAGAGACATAAGAGAACATAGGATGAAATGTATGCAACCTGTATGTCTGAACTGCCTTTGTGGGACAATGATATACATAAATATTGTGCAAGCATACATAAGGGTCATACATATATATATTCGTATATAATGCATGTCAAGCCTCTCGGGTATCCCATCGTATCATATCGCCTCTCATGGGCATCACCATCATCATCATCACGTGACCACCGATCGGTGGGGTAAGGCGTATATAACGTTGTCACCTTCTCATACCCCATATATATATATATATATATATATATATATATATATATATATATATATATATATATATATATATATGTGTGTGCGCGCGCGCAAGAATACGATAATAGTACATCTTGAATCTGTCAGAGTGACAGAAAGTCGTTACATCTCCGAACATCTTTATAAGATCGAATTTTCATGAATAAGTGACTCTACAAATCATACTGAATTTAAAGAAGGACTTACTAAGAATAACATTCTAGAATATGAATCAACATGGAATATCCTAGCTACTAAGAGTAGAATCATTATGGAATAACCTTACACATACATTCTGTTCAAAAAGATCATGCCAAAAGAAGGACTGTTAACCTTAGCATACCTCAAACCATCGAAGCAATCCAACAATGAGCTTGTCACAACTAGAGCGCCAATCCTATAACAAAGGAATACATGTACAACTTAGGTGGCTCTATTATATCCCATATATCAAATGATAACTCGATTCTAAAGCGAAACGGACAGCATTTCCCTTTATTCCTTAGCCACAACAACATACATAACAACCAACAAAAACAACAACAAGCTGATACAAGCCTTTTATACTTACTTCAACAAGTTTTACAAGATATACCTCAAAACAGTCCAATATACACTTCGTATACGGTATTTCTATACCTCTTCTCTATATACCTTTCTAGAACAACCATAACAATGTGGAAACAACATCAACCACTATCCCACTACAAGTAAATCATCTCAATAACACAACAATAACATGATCAAAACAATCCATAACTCAACATGGTCTCTAATCCATATTTGAACTTGCTTTTTCACTTTCTTCCTTCAACCAAGTTGTGTAACAATCAAACAACCTCATGAACATTTAATAGTGATGAAACCTTACCCCAATCACACAAAAACAAGATCTAGATCAAATTACTTCACTAGGATGAAACCTCCAACTTCAACACCAAAGAGATACTTGAACTCTACTAACCCTAGTGAGCTTTCTAGCACTTGAATCTCTTGATTCTCTTGGTTTTGGCCTTGATTAGTATATGAACTTGGGGAGAGGGTTTTGGAGAGCCTTAGCATCTAAAATGGGAGGATAATGAATCTAAATCAGGGAAAATGAAATATAAAGCCTCACTTAAAATCCCGTCAACACAATTTGACGGACCGCCAAACGGTCTGCGGTTCGTCAAATGGTCCAACAAGCATGACCTTACGATGAATGTTTCATGGAGGAGGAGCCACCTTTTGATGGCCGTCAAATGGTTCTGAAGACCGTCAAATGGGGCGTCAAAAAGCTATTCCGACCAACTCATTTTTTTCAATTCGTTTAACCTCTAATCCCTCCAATACTTACTAAACATGAACTTAAACCTTTACATACATAACATGAATATGTCTAGTGTGATATAACCTCATAGGTATCCCAGTCCAATACTAGAACAACTAACATATGACAAATATCAACATACGAAACTACGAACTGTAACACTTGTGTTGACGGCTAGAGGTGGTAGCATTAACAATGTCTGACAATGCCACTTTTTGGGTAGGGACTCTTCGGGAAGCTGATTTTCTCATGGGGAGGCCTGGAAGAGAAAAATACATTAAAAAAAGAAAAGAAAAAAAAGAAGGTGGAGTTGTACATGATTCGTAAAGTTTTGTTTTGTTTAATGTGACTCTTTCCCTTGCACCAATCAAAATTCATGCTTCTCCAGTTTCGGTCACATTAGGAGAAGCGCACAACGGGTCGACTACCCATTTAAAAATCCCAACTATAACCTAGCTCGATAGGGACGGCTAAAAAGGAGAGAAAATGCAAGAAGGATTTAAATGAAATAAGAAACGAGATTTCAATAAGGAAAATAAGATCCTTGTGAAATATTTATGAGTAGTATTCCACACTTCGAGGAATGGCTTAGAAGTTGGAAGGTGCAATTGACAGGTTCAGATCATCAGGAACCTATGTAACCATCCTCAGTCGTAATCATCTTCTGGGTTGATTAGTCTATGTCTCCCTCAGGGAAATAAATGCACCAATCCTCCTCTAAATAACCAGGGAGAATACAAGTGCATCAGATGGTCAAGAGAGAGAGAATGTGATCCCAACTTGGTCAGCCAAAATTTGAATGCAGTAGACTAAGCACCAAAGCTAGGAGCTACTTGACCGATGCAAACCCGATAACGACGACAGAATTCCTCGATGTCAAGAAAATGGTAGCTTGAAACCTATTGTAAAAGGGTAGGTATTAAACCATAGGAAATCCCTCGATATGGTGGTTCATCATGGTTTCAAGGCTAAGGATGACAGCATTAATTTCTTTGTTAAAATTACAATCCTCACAAACTTTGGGAAGAATATCACCAGTTATCAGTGAGCTAGTCTCCTCAACTGACTCATGGTGGTCATCAGCATGGAAATCCTCATGATATTTAAATCCTGAGGGTAGAACATCGACAGCAAGGGATTGCAGGTTGACTTCTTGACTTGTAGGAGAAACAGGGGATTTCCCTGAATGACGTATAGGAATTGGAGTATCGTTATTAGATCTATGAGTTGGAGTATCGTTATTAGATCTATCTTTTAAAGAACCAGTAGGAGAAGGGTGAGATGATGAGGCCGACATGATAGAGGTTTTTCTTGCAAAGCAAAAAGACAAGTGAAGGGGTGAATACAAAGGAGGCTTTTTGGTAAATCTTTCGTATAAGGAAAGCAAGATTTGGTTGAGTTTGGGACTAGATATTGTCCTTATTTATATAGGTCGATGATGGCCATAACGATCAGAATTATAAGGGTCACGTCTTTTTATAAATGGCAGCTTTATATCAATCAATGTGATTCAAAGGTCCCCAGCCTTTCACAGTAAGGGCATTGAATGAGGATTTAACGGTTGTCTCTTTGAATGAACAGTCGGGACGTTTCGATTTCCCGCCATAAGAATGGGTGTTCTTGGGAATGTTTCAAATCCACTCCCCGGTCTCACCTTATTTTTTCACCAGGAAGTAGGGGGACTATATGTATACATCAAAAATATAACGCTACACGTGGCATGAAGAAAGAAGGAGATGTGGCAGATGAGGTTGAATAATGGCATGACGTTTGATTTAATCCGGAAGGAATGTTTTTGTACAAACCCGGAGCAACCGTTACGTAGCAATTGATATGGGTCATTTATGGGCAACAAACATTATGTAACCGGCCCTGATTCGGAGCTGGACATTACACTTCTACATTAAAAGTGGCATTTATTGGTTATTATTACTCATTATTGGGCATGATTTACAGCTCAAAGCTAGTAATAGTCCATTATAAAAAGGAGCTTAAGCTCCATGTACTAGGACATCTTATGTTTCACACAGTTGTACAATCCATATTGTGATTATTAGCAAAATTGTTCCTTTTTCATTCTTTTTGTTCCGAGTTAATAAAAGTTCCACAAGGCTAAGTGTTCAACCGGAGGGATATTCGACGAAGGATTTCCTCCAAGCTCATATGACCCAGGCTTATTTTACCATTTTCTTGCTTTATATTCACTTGATTTCAGTGCTAATTGCTATTATTTTATTCTTATTCTTAAAAAATCAATTCATGTATCCTTTAAACCACTAACAAATTTAATTGTACCTTTTTTTGGCTAAACACAAACCTCATTAATCACTAGCCACTATTTTGTCTTCCCTACTCAACAAACATAACTTGATCCACTTTTTCAAATTGGAAACTTTTTTGTCACCCTTGATTCAACGCCCCAAAATAATTGCGCACCCACGAAAGTAACTCTCTAAAGTTCTTATGTTCAAAGGTTTTTGGTTTAACCATTCTACCAATTCTTCATTCTCTCTTTCTTCCTATTTGGTTGAATTCTTGTGATAGAAGATATCAAAGAATGCTACTCCAAAGTGCAACTTTTGATTTCCTAAATAACCATTATATCCTTGTGATAGAGTTTCTATCCTAGAGATAGTTTTATGAAAATGCGTTGTCTACAATTATTTCATATTTTTCACGAAAGGCTCTTGCACGATTTTACAGGTTACTTGTATTACTCGGTTGCATAATTCAACACTATTAATTCATATTCATTTGCAAAATAAATAAGTATTCACGCTCAAATTTTACAAGATGCATATTCAAATTCCTGAAAATTGTGTCTTTTGGAAACAACAATTTTAGTGGCCTTTAATTTTCTATAAACATTATCAAAAGGTCTTGATTGTTCCTTAATTAATATTCTATACCTTGAACAATTATTATATTTTAATTTTAGATAAATAACCAAATTTGCGAGCAAATGAACAATATTATGTTGGATTAACATCTATTAAAAAGAGTCTCTATAGCTATATGTAAATTAATATTAAAAATAATAGAAAAAAGATTAAGCTAAGTTACACTATATTAAAAATCACGTGTATTTTATTAAATGTTGATTGTCCGACTTCGTAGGTTTTATTCAGACTTTCAGTATTCAAAGTGTTTAAAAAAAAAACTTCTCTCTTTTCTCCCTTCCCATGTAAATCCCTAGCGGAGCGTAATCCTAGCCAATGGTTATGGCCGGCGGCCAGCCATCAGCGGTGGCTGGTTAGATAATCCCTCTTGATTCATCATCACAATTCCCTTCAATCAATAATTCCAATACCAACAACCCTACAAATCAACAATGCACAGCAAAGTTGAATATGTAGCTTTGGTAAAACCTACAACACTTAATAGTCCCATGCAGGCCGCGTTATCCAATATTGAACTGGTCTCAATCAAGAAAGTTACCATAATTAATGGTGAACCGGTGGTAAAGTAGACTGAAGAAGAAGTCTAACGTATGAACACGATAGAGAATCTATAATTATATGTAGTAGTCGACATGTTTTCTCATGGATGGCCTGATATGAGAAAGCAAATTCCATTGAAATGTGGAATTAGGGGTAACGTCGTACTGGATTCTTCAGAAATAGGCACAAATTGTTGAGATTTGGACTGCATGAAAACTTTGTGAACATAACATCAATGGGGGCTCATTATATCAAAGCTATTGATAGATCATCTTATCAGATGAGGCCTTTGATATAAAACTCAAAGTTCAACATCGACAAAGAGACAACTCAGGCCATGACACGGATTTCATTCCCAAATTTGTTGTCAACGTATTTTGTCAAGGAGTCTCTTTTCTAGCTTGCATCTACAGCAGGCAAACATCTTCAGTTGGATATGGCCACGATTAATAAGACTATACTTAATTGTGCTATGCTTAAAGTCCAAGTTGATCTTACTGCTGATTTGCCTAAGTTTGTTATAACGGAAATTGAGGATGAAACTACAGGAGAAACTCGTTTTGATAGAGTTAAAACTTCATATAATGTTCTTCCTAAATATTGTAAGGAATCTAAACTGCAAGGGAATAATGAAGTGGAGTGTAGAATTTTACATCTTGAGTTGAAAATAAACATGAAGGACAAATTTGAGAAGGAGAATGCTGAGATTCCTGAGAATCAACAAAAAGGTAGTGGATTCAAATTTCCTAAGGCTCTAGTAAAATTGTGTCAAGTGGGAATGTGGTTGGTAATCCTATTACCTGGAATGCTATTAAAGATGGTCAGGTATTTACAATGAAAAAGAATCCAGGGAAATTCATTAATGGTAAGGTTGTAAATGCTGCAAAAAATGATGTGCAGATGTAGAACAAATTTGTAGCATTAACTAAAGAAAATAATCTGAATACTCATGATACTTATATTAAAAATTCTGAAGTTTGAATGAGTAACAATAGTGGCTCAAGGAAGGAAGTAGAAGTAGTAGCAGATAATACTAGCAAAGTCAATACAATAGCAAGCAAAGGCAAGGTAGAGAATATTGATGCAAAAAGGTGGCATAAGAAACTACACAAAATACTATGGAGGACAAGGTTGATAAGAGTGAAAAAGCTGACAACGTTAAAAATGTTAGTGTGGTTCAAGATCCAGGATGGAACAACAACAGAAGGATGATGCAAAAGTTCTTGCTACAAAAGGTTGGGTTGAAGGATCTTTTGGAAATGTTGATGATGTACAAAAGAGAGTAAACGAAATCACTAAATCCCCATGCAGTGGTTTCAAAAAATGGGGCGACAATGTGGATGAAGAAAAGGAAGAAGATGAAGAATTGGAGGAAGAAGAACTTCGGACACTGGAAGCAATTCTAGTGAACACGTGATATTTCACATGAGAAAGAGTCCATTCAATCTTCTGAGCCAACCGAAGAGGCTAATGGAACTTTATATATAGTATAAGGTGGAGCGAGCTGTCACACCCCTAATCCGATAGGGTGTGATAAGCACCCGACCCTTACCTAGGGCCGAGCGAACCCACTGACTCTAGTAACACTCGTAACCATACTGGGCCCTTAGCTATAACATAAATACATAATGAAACTTTTTCGGAGAGCAAACATACTTTTCGTCTCTTTCAAATCAAATAAAATCTATGACATATAAAACTTATAATAAAATGCGTAATAATACATCGGCTTACATAGCCACTTACATAACCGACATCTTATACCCACGACACTGTCTGCAAAGTCTCTAACACAGAACATAGAACCGTAACATAATACCGACTCCGCGCTCCGAGAAAATGGAGCCCGCCAATCCCGCCGGAACATCTTCTCGCTAATATCTTGACCACCTCGGGTGTACCGCGGCACGAAACGCAACGAAGAAGCGGGGTCGCACGAATAGGTACCGAGTATGTAAAGCATGAAATATAATAAGCGGGATTATACCGAAATAAAGAGTACAAAAACCATAAAACTTGCCTTTTTAAAAAAACATATATCATGCGTGTCATTTCCATAAAATCATCATGTACGCATATAACGTGCCCCGGCCCCTCTCGCGAGGGACGCGGTAACGAGATCATCGTATATATATACATATACAAAACGTGCCCCGCCGTCTAGTGAGGGGCGCGGTAGTAAAATCATATCATACGCACGTACATGTAACGTGCCCCGGCCCCCACGGAGGGACGCGTAAAAGTGAATCATCATATGCCATCCCCGGCCACCTCCCTCCATATCATCATATCATATAACGTTCCCCGCCCCCGCTAGCAAGGGACGCGTAAATATACGTGCCCCCGCCCACCATGGAGGGACGCGGTGAACAATGCAGAGGAATGTGCACGAATACACACTCGGCCCGGACGCAACAAAAGAGGCGCGCCGCACGAGCGCAGTAGTAAGAAACCATGCACATAAATCATTTCGTAGACTCAATGAAGTAAGCCGACATTAACCGATGTGGGATTCGCCTAAACCAATGTGGGATTCGCCTAAGGCGGCCTTACGCTCACCCCCCACTTTGGGACTCAGCGTGTCTGCTGAGGTTTGCCCCACCATTGGGTTTGCCCCACCATTGGGTTTTCCCCACCACCGGCTTTGAAACCAATTAATCATATTCCAAAATATATACAAATCATATAACGTAAGCATATCAAAGCATCTTAAAAATCCGGACAAATATTATACCAAATAGCTTCCGACATTACTCGGAAACATATCATATATCATGAGCATCTCGTAATATCGAGATCATAGTCATATATCGATCAATTCGGGCCCGCTTCAAAAATTTACGGACCTTACATATTATGGAATCACATACGAACATATCGAAGCAATCCGAGCCTTCCTATGAAAGATACGGACGTTCGTAGTTACGAAGTCATTTAAAAACATCATTCTTTGGGAAACATAACTTTTATGCAATTTTTGAAATCCAAATCTTACTAATGACATAAAGACCATATCTTGGTAACATTAAGGTTATGAATATCGAGAAACAAATAAGAATCATAAACTTGCTCGGATTGCAAGAAGAATAGAGTTACCTCGTAAACGTGTCATAACTTACTTCCAACTAGGACATGCCAAAAGAAAGAAAGGTGATTTTTACATACCTTAGCCGCTTCCAAATTAATCCAAACTTGGGT
>NW_026713326.1:0-28205 GCF_029784015.1 Lycium ferocissimum | reverse complement strand
ACAGGGCCCAAAAGGCCCCAATAATTGCCAACTTTTCAATATTTCACTTTTAACCCCAAATTTTCTCAAATGTTCCATGCCAACAAATTCATGAACAACTTATGCCCTAAAACAAAATCGAAGGTCAAAAGTCTCGACTTCGTATCCCGAAATGATCTTGACCCTAACTTATCATAGTTAACCCGGATTGTCCCAATGTACAAAATACGGGATATAACATTGCCCCTCCAATTCAACTCATCCGAAAACGTTTCCTTAAATCGTCCTTTTGGAGGGCTTATGTCCATATTTGGCTTATGGGTCCTTCTTAGGACTTGCTCAACTTTCCATGTACTACTTGTATTACTTATAATATATCCTTTACAAAAATTCTGACATGTGGGCCCCACCTTAACTCATGGTTTCGAGGGCTATCATCGAGTGATTATGTTAACCGATTTACTCCATACACTCTCCAAATGTCATATATATGTTCTTATACTCAGATAACATAATCTTCGTCCATAATCCTTGTGTAACTCTGCTCTCCCCTGAGCTCATACTAAGCCGTCCGGTCGACCTTGATAACGCGAAATTTTCCAAGGTGTAACATCCTTCCCCCGCCAGAAACATTCATCCTCGAATGTTAAACTAGTCTTATAGGGTCTTATAGGCAACGGGGAGTTCCTTTTATAGCTACCACATACGCTTTATTTATCAATCAACATAACCACTCTAGGAATTTAAATTACTCGTAGGCATAGGAAATAAGTAGGGATACTTATTCTTCATCTCTCTTTGGCTTCCGGTGTCATCTCCTCCCTATTATTGTTCCGCCACAATACCTTAACGGAAGTCACGTTTTTAGTACGCAACTTTCTCGCCCGACGATCCGGTAGCTACGGTGGTTTTCCTCGTACGCTAGCTCTTTTGCTACTCGGACATCATCCACGAGAATGCCCTAGAAGGTCATACTCCGCGAGTGCGGGTAAGGTTGTCATGAAGTCCATATTCTGAAATCTTGACCTCATGTATTTCTTCTCTCGACTCCTTTAAAAGACCTTAATGGTCACTCTACCTTTTGCTCTTAGTCTCTATCTTTGAGTTAGTTATCAAGTAGCAATGAAGTCCCCTCATATAGTAACTCTACATAGCCGCTCCCTACTTTAACTATCATCAGCTGGTATGATTAAGAAAGAATTTGACATATAAATTCACCCTCTTTTAGTAACCAGCTAGTTCTGATCATCTTGCTTAAATCATCTTATAATCCCCTTTACTCAACTTGTAACATTCTAGGCACATTATCTCGTGTCATTTCTTTACCTTTAATTCAAACCCTTCTATTGGCCCTTTGCTCAGATCCTGCTCTCAACTTTCCTGTCACGCATGACGTTGCAACCTTTACGCGAATATACGAAGGTGCCCAAATTAGCCCAAAAATACCTTAGCGTGGTTTCGCAAATCCTTATGTTTTACCTTATCTTTGCCTTCCCTATCTTACAACCGGTATCGAAATAGACCTTTGGTTCCACCATAGCCATGTCCTGTTTGTCTCAGTACTAATTCTATCTCAGTAGTTTCGCTTAAACCATCTTTACATCTTTCCTTAATGCACCCAAAAATCTCGTAACCATATTGTTATTACTGAATCCGAACTTTTCTCATTCTTAGCATACCAGTGCTTGTAGGTTGCATCCCTATTCTTGTACAACTTGTATAAAGTATATTCAATCTTAGACATGGTCTTTCCTTCTCCGGGTTCACTCTGCTCCACATATCCTTTCCGTCCTAACATTCGCTTATGGCCTATCTTGTCATACTCCTTTCCCTTCCTTTCCTCACTTCCTACTATAGGAGGTTTTCTATCTGTCACGACCCAACTCCGTAGGCCGCGACACGTGCCCTAGTTGGACACTCATACGTACCTTAACCTAAATTAGCAAAATATTACAAATAAGCAGAAATAATAATTTAACAAGGACAAGTGGGCATGCCGCACGAAGGCCGATAAGGCCGTCACAAAACATAGATAAACTCTAAACGTACGCAAATCTCACGAAACATATACGGAACCCACACCACGTGTCTGCGGACACCTCTACGAACAAAAACATAATCATATGACGGGACGGGCCCCGCCGTACCCGACAAATACGTACATATGCAGCAGAGAAATCTTATACCAAAATACGGGCTCGACAAAGGGAGCACTTCAACGGCTGTGCGTAAACCTAAGCAACGGATCCACAAATCAGTCGTCTGTACCTGCGCGGCACGAAACGCAGCCCCTCGAAGAAAGGGGGGTCGGTACGGAAAATGTCTTGAATATGTAAAGCGTAGATCGTAATAAATAAAACTAACGTCGAACAAATGTGCGAAAACAAACGAGAGCAAGAGGTAATCAAAAATGCATGTCGGAGACCCTAAGTAATGCACGAGAAAAACATATGCCAAAGCCGCCCCGCTTTGGGACTCGGTGAACGGGAACGGTGCGCCCCCTTCTCCGGCGCCATAACACATCATACTTCAGAGTAGGGAATATCTCCGAAACAAATCATAACATACCAAGTGGCCACATCACATCACATAATCAGATCAGATATCAAAATATATGTACATGGCACATCATACTTCGGACCCATGTACATATATACCTGCCCCCTCACACCGAGGCACGGCGAACAATGCAGAGGAAACGCTTGATAACATATCCTGGCCCGGGCTCAGTGGGGGAAACATTGGGGCATCCACGAGTAGAGTAGTGAGAAACTAATGCATTAAAATGACATATATATTTCCAGAGACTCAATGAGGCATATCGAATAACGAATCAAATCAATGAAATCGGACGGAGTCATAGTACGTACCTTTCAGACATCACGGAGGATTATGTCGGAACAGAACGTTCGGATTCGTGGTACATATCAAAACGCATCATAGGACTTAACGGAATATTTAAAACACTTTTTAAGTAATAAATAGAGGAGTAGTTAAAACGTTTCCTTTAAAATCGCTCGAAGACAAGTTATAAACACAAAAGGGTAAAATCGGAAATAGTGAACCCACCTCGGATCAAGCCGAGGCGGCGGACAGAAATCATAAACATTAAACTCCGTAAAGTTATCTAGGAAGGTTTTAGAGCGATTCAAAATCATTTGCGAAAGGTATGAAGGTTTAGGCGCACTTATATCCAAAAGGCATTATGGTTCAATTGCATTGAATGAAAAGACTCAATTTTAGATGCAGATTCCGAGAGATAGGAGCGGCTCCAAGGACGAATTCGAAGCTAGTACACCTATGTCGTGCCATGAAAAGGAAATGAAAAGCTTTACATACCTTTCTCGCTTGTTAAGCTCGTCGAAACTCCGGTCTTTTCGTCGAAAATGCAAATGGTCATTCTTACCGGCTATTATTCATGCAAGTTGAAATTTCAATCTTTGGTTTCTATTTGGCTACCGAAATTTCGGCAAAGACTTCCCCATAAATATGCCGCCCGAGAATTTAACTCGGCTTAATTGTCGACAACAACCAAACCCACAACATTAATTCACAACAAGAATCGCATACTAATCACAAATAGTCTTCTTTCGACATAAGGCCACACTTCCAAACTACTTCACATTTCAAACCAACATTAATGTTTACATACTCATTTACTTACCAAGATCATCCCAACATCATTTGGAGACATTTCATATGATTTCACACATTATTCGCAAAATACACAAATTTTCCACCGAAACCATAACTCGTCCAAAACTTCCATTCTTCGACAAACATATTCATAACATATTTCCATCTTCCAAATTCATCAACAATCATCATAATTCACACCTTAACAACATCATTATCTTAATATCATAAAATCACATTAATACGACATAATTCTCTACATTCCATTTCAATGCTAACTTTCATCATTTTACTTCCATTTACATTGCAAGGATCACAATAACATAATTAACATACTAAACAAACTTAATTCACTTCCATCCTACAACACCATACCACACGGCCAACATACCATTTCCCAACTTCATCCAATTTTTGTTCTACTTTCATTTCCAGTACAAATTCCATAACATTCATAACTAGAATACAACAAAAAAATTCAACACACCTTGCCTACATAACCATGCATACACACGGCTACATGCACACACTTCTATCCACTTTGCCAACTTCTATATTTCTATGAATTCTATTCATTTCCATATATTACAACACAAACCAATCTTCATAACATAATAAAAAGGGGTGAATCCTTACCTTTTTCTCCAAGTTTCTTCACTTGCCTCAAGTATAGAATTGAGGAAACCAACGCTTATTCTTCCAAACCAATTGCACCACGTTGTAGAGGAGGCTTAAATTAGGGGAAATACAACAAGAACATAATTTTTGGAAACAAAATTTGAGGGGTCAAATTTTGAAGACCATGGCCGAATGGCCATGGTTACTCTCCTCCTTCTTTCTTTCTTTCCTTCTCTCAAATTTTCTTGAATTTTCTTGAGCCTTCATATCTCTTATACTAATTAAGTTGTCATGTGACCATGTCACATGACTTGGGTCATGGGTTGGGCCAAACCATGGCATGGCCGGCCAACCCCCCCTCTTGGGCCAACTTGTTTTTTTTTTTTTTTCCATTTCCAAGCCCAATTACTTAGCCCATATTTTTGATAATTCATGAAACCATTTTCCGGCATTCCAATTTCGCCCTTAGTCTTTTCCAATATTTCCACGTCAATGTTTCCTTAACTTCACATGCACACCAAGTAGAACCCAATTAGATCCTTAATTCCTACCATTCCAAATCATTTCCAATTTTTCCGAATACGTACAAAATGCGAGGTGTAACACTATCTTTCTCCCTTGCTACTTATAGGCCGCCGTATCATTAGCAAACAACTGTCTATTGCCCACATCTTAGCCTCTAATCCAAAGATAGCAAACGTTATCCTTCACCATGTCTCCGTAAGTTACTCGTTACTTTCCCTCGTCGTATTCTCTCCTTTCTTAAGCATCCACTTTCCAATGTCATATCATTTAAGATCTTCACAATTAATTCTCAGTACTATCTCAATTATCACCCTGACTTCTACCTCTTTTGCTGGCTGTTGGATCTTACTAACTTGTCTCGGCAAGGAATCTTACCTATAGCCCAAGCATCCGTATCAAATATATTGTAGTATTGATTGTCTCCATCTACACTTGCATCTTCGCATCCGCTTCCCCCCTTTAGGGGTGTACTTATACTATTACCCGATTATACTTTGCCCTATGTCCGCATTTTCCAATCTCAATTAGGCGGCACTTTTATTCCGACATTCTGATCCCCTTACCGTTCATCTACTCACTTTCTTTCTTTTCCAAATATCATTATGTTAGTACTTCCCAAGCTCAACCTGTCGCGAGAACAAAGATCGGCTTGCCTTGTGACATTTGTGCCATTCATTTTTCTTTTCACTTGAACTTCATTACCCTGTCCAATTAATGCCTTCCATATATCGCCACATTGGTTGTCGGAGTACACATATCCGCTGATATAGCCATATATAGGATACCAGGTGCATACCTATATACATATATAATTTCTAGCATCTCGTTTGCTCCTTACGCCTGAATTTGTAAAACTTTCATAAAACTTCCCAGGGGGTCACCCATCCTAAAATTCCTCTCACTCCAGCACGCTTAACCTTGGAACTCTGATGAAATACGACGCTTTAATGCTAGTATGATAGCGTCCACCTCACCGCATGACCTTCATCACGTAGTCTGGAGTAAGTTGAAGTCTTGACAGATTTCGAAACGTTCTCATAACACATCTCCCTCCGAATTAGAAAGGGTCTCTTACTCTTCTGACCCCACAATTACTATTTTAGCCCTTTTCAATCCTCAATATTCACTTTTCACCTATGGATATGACTATTTTCCATCCTAGACTTCCAGATTCCCAATGGTGATGAACACACCTTGATCGCCGTTATTTATAAATACTTGGTTATCGGCCTTTGAATTTCTGCTCTCATTTTACCTCGTTCCTCATCCTTTCTATACCAAGTCTTTCACAGTCCTGTCACTTATAGTACTCGTATCCTTGGCTACACATGTCATGATCTATTACTACCCTGTTATCTCGCTTTCTTCTTGTTTCCCTCTTCCAATTACCCCTTCTTTTCTTACACTCGCTATCATTTCCGTTATTATATAACCCTTATTCCAAACTTCCCCTACAGAACTTGATAAGCCTTCCTTACTCGTTCTATAGCTCGCTTTTCTATTTCACACTTGCCTTTATATTCCAGCTACATAAATCACATCATAGCTTTGGCCACTTTCTCACTAGGCTTTACTTATTTTCATAACAATCCTCATTATGTCCACATTATATCTTATTCGTAATCAATCCTATAGTATAACACTTCTTAACCCTTTACCCTTTCTGATAAACTTTATCCTTAATATCTCACAAGCTGTCTTATCAATACATTCATATCCATCACAATTCTTTTCCTCTGTACTCTTGTCTTAATCATACTATTACTTTTTTTTTTAAACTATAAGCTCGTCATAATTCGTCCCTGCTTATCAATTCAGTTGGTACCTTAATATAACACTCTGTCAAGATTTGCCAGTTTCTTCTAAATCATCTCTTAATATCGCAAGCCCTTTCCCAATTCCTTTTACCATATCCATATCGACCTTCTAATTATCATTATCCTCAATTCAACACTTAACTTCTTTCTCGATGTCAGCCGTACTCGTAGCTTAGTCAAATCTTATCATTACTATTGGCACGACTTTTCAAGACATATTACAAACCTATATCTCATTCTCTTTTTATTTCCAGGAAAATTTTGGCAGAGTTTCCTCTGTAATTGTTACTATCTCAAAACCTGCACGCAGGAAATACTAACAATGCCTCACAGGGCCAACATACGTATATACATATCATATCATATCACAGCCTCACAGGTCTCCCAATATCAACAACAGTACGAAAATGATGAACATACCTCGTATGCCCAACTCAAACTGTACCTGTTACACTTTCTTGTTTACTTTCCCTTTTAATCCTCAACTTGTATTTCAATTGTACTTCAATATTTTACCTGACAAATATCTTTCATACCTTTGCTTACCTGCGTGCTTTGTAACTTCCAATATCGCTAGTTACTTCTCGTCGATGCCATTCTTCGCCGAAATCAAAGGTCGTGGTAAGGAATCTCATTCCCTATGACTTGGCTCTATGGCACGATCTAAGATGTGAAAGAAGAGTAACCACCCTAGATGCTCGTAGCCTCCTCGTTTATAAATGTGGCGCGCTTCACACCATAAACGGGACTCTACCGGACACGACTTTGCGTACAACCCCTAGGACGAATCGCTCCGATACCAATTTGTCACGCCCAATTTCGATAAGTTATGACGGGCACCCGACCCTTACTTAGGCCGAGCGAACCCGCTGATCCTTGTCATACTATATAATCTTACCGGACTCTTAAACCATGAAATGAATGCATAATGTAAGCCTTTCAGAGAAACATGCTTTTAGTTCTTCTCAAATCAAAATAAAATACAATCGGGGACATGAAAACCGTGATACAACGCATAATGATACATTGCGCTATTAACGCGTTATAAACCGATACGATACATACGTGACTCTCGTTCGCAAAGTCTCTAACATAACTCGTGATACCATGATATAGACACTTCCGACTCGCAGCACTCGGGAGGAATGGAGCTTGCCAATCCAAATTTCGGGACATCTTCTACTCATCTGTATACACCTACGTGGTATGAAACGCAGCCCCCGAAGAGCGGGGTCGAAGATGGAATATGTACTGAGCATGTAAAACATGAAATACACTAGACAGAATCGTACTGAAATAAGGAGTATAGAAAATCATAAGGCTTGCCTTTGAAACATAAACCATGCATGTCAATATCATGTAGTACATATGCATATACATAACGTGTCCCGCCCTCGCGAGGGACTCGTAGATAAAATCATCATATCATGTATGTATATATATAACGTGCCCCCCGCCCTCTGGCCGAGGGACGCGGTAAATGAAATCATCATATCATCATGTCATCATATCGTCATGCATCATATATATATATATATATATATATATATATATATATATATATATATATATATATATATATATATATATACCGTACCCGCCGTACTGCCTAGTGAGGGACTCGGTGAATAGAGTCATCATATGCCATCCGGCCGCCATCCCCGTATCATCATATCATCATATCATATATATATATACCGTACCCGCCCTCTAGCGAGGGACTTGGTGAACAATGCAACAAACCGTGCACGAATACATAATTTACCCGGACTCGGTGAAAGATGTATTGAGGGTACGGCACGAGCAGTAGTGAGAAACCATATGCACATAAATCATCATTACAGACTCAATGGATAAGTAAGTAGTCGACGCTCGAGAGTTAAAACGGTAATCATGTTAAGGTCTTTAAAAAAAAAAGTCGTTAGGACTATACAAAGGGAAATCTCGGGGACCACGGATATGCATCAAACCAATCCGGGCCTGCCCATGAAAGTTAGTCATTATTCGTTATAGAACCTTCTACGAACATATCGAAGCGATCCGAGCCCTTCTATGAAAGTTACGGGCGTTCGTAGATACAGAATCCTTTAAGAACAAAATTCTTTATGCAACATTCAAAACCCTATCATACAAAAGACATAGGGACCATAGCTTGACCATATTAAGAATGCTAACATCATGAGGTTAATAAGAATCATAAACATGCTCGGATCTTAAGAATAGAGTTAACCCGAGGCTCGTATCATAGCCTACTTGCAACTAAGACATGCCAACAGGAAAGAAAGGATAAGCTTTACATACCTGTTCCACCTCTAATTGGCTACGCTTATTCGTCCGATCTCGTAAGTCTACATTTAAGAGGATTGACACTAACGTTAGCCTCTTTATCGCATACTTACTCCAAGTTTCAAATCAAACTATTCCATATTCTCAATAAAAATCGAAGATCTCCCCTATTTATATGCCTAGCCCAAATTCTCAATTCAACAACCAACAACAACAACAATAATACTAACACCAACAACACTATTATTCATACCAACATATTCCATAAACATCCCACACGACGTTTTTCAACATACAACAACAATATGCACTTTCTTCCATCCTAATCAAGGAGTATAATCTCATCAACACGCCAACCATGTTAGATACCATTTTTATATGCGTAAATCAGTCCATCCACACGGCCACAACACGTCCAAAAAACAGCATAACACAACAACTACAATACAACATTCTATGACCTTTTCTCCATGACTAGTTTCATTTTTAAGGCTTGCTAGACCTTCAAATAAACTCAACATAAAATATGGGATAAATAAAATACCTTATACTTGAAAAAACTCAGCCACATCAACTTTCTCCAACGCCAAGCTTAAGTAGAAGCAAGAACAATTACCTTTCACGGACTAGTTTGGCGTAATCTTGTCAAATTCTTGATTTATCGGACTATAATATTAGGGAGATGTTTTGAGAGGCTTCTAGGACTCTTTGGAATGTTAACATGCTGAAAATAAGGGGCTGATGGGGTATTTATAGACCCCTAGGTCGGTTCCACCGGCTTATTCATGTGGGGCCCGCGGAACCATTTGGCAGCTTAGGGTCATGCTCTTAAAATGGCCATAACTCTTGATTCCGACATCGTGTGAGGGCCCGTGACCTATGGTTCGAAAGCTCTTTCAATTATATACAACTTTTATTCTTGGTGGTTTTTCAAATTCCAAACTTATAATGTCGTTTTTGCCCCTTCAAGTCAACTCATCCGAAAACGTTTCCTTAAATCATCCTTTTGGAGGGCTTATGTCCATATTTGGCTAATGGGTCCTTCTTAGGACTTGCTAAACTTTCCATGTACTACTTGTATCACTTATAATATATCCTTTACAAAATTCTGACATGTGGGCCCCACCTTAACTCATGGTTTCGAGGGCTATCATCGAGTGATCATGTTAACCGATTTATTCCATACACTCTCCAAATGTCATATATATGTTCATATACTCAGATAAAATAATCTTCATCCATAATCCTTGTGTAACTCGCTCTCTCCCCGAGCTCATACTAAGTCCACGGCCTTGATAACGCGAAATTTTCCAAGGTGTAACATATATATATATATATATATATATATATATATATATCAAAACATACATCGGACTTGTCGCGACTATAGCTATATCGGGTGACATAAGGTCGTGAACCCTCAATTATGGCATGGAGTAATCATAAACGTTATATCTCTCACCTTGGAGGGACTAACGTTTTAAGGTGAGTACACATAAGGAAAACATCAAGGAATCATAGTCAACATCATTCACTTCGAGAGGCATCATATTATGAACTCTAGATCCTTAGACTTAAGCTCATCATTATCAATTATCATGCCCGTGCCTTATCTCTCTTCTTTATCTTATACATGTGTAGCTCCTTATAGTCATAGACTCGTCATCATTACTATCGTGCTCATAATATATCTCTTTTCTTCATCTCGTATGGCTATTCATGAATGTAGGCTCTTAGTTCTTCAGAATGTAGGAAATTCATAGAGGAGGACGAAAAATCATGCCTTGAAGGGAAGTGACTACATCATAAGATGGGTCTAGCAACAATGAATAATAGCAAAGAATCGTATGAAGGTCATTAGCTTTGTAGAAATTTTGTATCATAAGCTTTAGGATCTCTAGGCTTGGGCTCATCATCATATTCATAATGTACCTCTTAACTTCATCTCATGAGAGCTCTTTATAACGTAGACTCATCATTTCCGATGCATACATATATGTAGAGAAGTCATAGAAAGATAGGAAGATTCATACCATAGAGTCATGCCTTAGAAAGAAAGGACTAGCCTTACATACCTCTTTTGTTCAACAATTCTATCGCTTGATTGTTCTCCTTCGATGCTCGCATTTCTACCTTCAAGAAAGTTCGTATTAACATCAGCTAATCGATTATAAGAATGTGCTTACTAAAGCTAGAGAAAATTGGGCAGCATTTCCTTTGTTTATACGACTTCCTTCATATTCCATATCAACTCCCAAACATTCATAACAACAATCACATTATCATAAACAACAATCATCATTCATTTACATTATCCACATTTCACAATTTCACTTCAATTCCTCCATAATCATGACCATAGTTCACTATCGCGTTCTTTCACATACAATGCTTATTCTATGTCCTAAATGTCATTCATAACCTACTTACAACCACAACATATCCTTTTTTCATGATTCATTCCAACTACTCAACAATGGCACTATTCCCACATTTATGACCCATTTTCTATTTTCTTCTACAATCCAAGTGTTTCAACTTTTCAATACTTCAAACAATATGAAAAGATCATGAAGCTTACCTTAGATAGTGTAGGAACAAGCCTTGAGTGGAAATACTTCTCTTGCACCAAAACCCTAGTTCACTTCCATATGAATTTCTTGGCTTGGAAGAACTTCAATGTTTTTCATACACTTGATTCTTGTTGGTTTGATGAAGTTGATCATAAATTTCTCTTGGATTATTGTATGGGAAGTGTGGAGAGTGTTCTAGAGAGTTCTTTGAGGTGAGGAGAGGAAATGAGCAGATGGGAAATGAAAATAATGAACTTGGGTCCCTTATTTAAAACTCAAAAAGCTGTCCCGACACATTTATACGGACACACATATGATCCGTACAATTTATACGGTCCGTATGTGTGATCGTATAATGTTTCCAGTGGAGGCCCTTCTCTGGACAGGTTATACGGCCATACATACGGCCCGTATCTTTTGTACGGTCCGTATAGTGGACCGTACAATCCATTGTTTTTCCAAATCTCGTTCTCGTCGACTCGTTTGATCTCCAATCCTTACGGAACCTTCTTGAAACTTATTTATCACTTCATTAACAACCTAAGGGGCGTTATAACTCTTCCCCAAAATAGCATTAAGCCATCATTAACTCGTTACTCATGAATCCTTTCCGATACTTATCGTATACATTGCCTTCTCTTGGCAACTTTCTCATCTAACATCGAATGCCTTTAAAATCTTAAGATCATCAAATACTATTTCTTACTTATTGAAATACCATATACTTCGTGCTCTTCGTTAGTCTATTCACAGTGCATCAACGAAAAATTTTCCGAGGTGTAACATTCTTCCCCCCTTAAGAACATTCGTCCTCGAATGTTAAGCACTCGTAAATTCTACGAAAATTTTGCTAGAGTTTCTCCTATAATATGGCACTACCATCCTGTCACAACAACCCATAATAACAATGCCTCACAGGGCCAGAACATAATAGCAATAGAGTTTGGCCACACACGACCCAAATGCATAAAAGGAAAACATACAAACCTTATGATCTTGACGTCTCGTCTTGGATTTCTTCTGGGGGCTGAAATAAGTGTGAATATTTGGATCTCATGATTTCTTCCGCTTCCCATGTCATCTCTTCTCGATTATTCTTTCTCCACAAAATCTTAACTGAGGCCACTTCTTTGTTTCTATGCCTCCGTATTTGCCTATCTAATATGGCAATGGGTTTCTTTCATCATAAGCTAACTTTTCTGTTACCTGAACATCATTTACTGGGATGATCCTAGTAGGATCTCCAACATATTTACGAAGCATCGAAACATGGAGAAATGGGTGAACCGACTCCAAATTAGGAGGTAGATATAATTCATAAACCACTTTGCCTACTTTGCGCACAATCTCATAACGCTCTTCGTTGGCGACACTTCTAAGAATACCCAATGCTTCATTTAAAGTTCTAAGTCTCGTCGATCCTTTTTCTTGCTCAATAAAGATATTAAGTCTTACTTGGTTTGCAAATCTATCCCACTTGGCTTCATTGGCGACGTATAAATACTTGCAAGTTACATAATCGTTCTTGAGTGATTCGTGTGCATACACATCTATACATATACATGTATCCATATCCGTATACATATTCGTGTCCATAGTCATACCCATAGCACACCCGACCTTGAAGGTTCGGTGGTTTTCGCATACTCGGCCACGACAAGACTCGGTGTTATACATACCAAAACTCTTTTGCCTATCTGTAGTAACGTATCTCGTCATACTCTTTTCTTTCTTTTATTTGCCCTTTGATCATCACATCTTATGTCCTACTATAGAAAACTTTAGGTCCTTTTCTTAATTGTCGCTTATAAATCACAACATCATTAACGACGACTCTATCGTTAGTGTCTTTGCCTCTATTCTAATTGTAGCATCGCTGTCTTTTACACTATCCCTTGAGTTATTTGCTCTCAATGTCATGTGGTTCAAGGTATTCACGAATGATTTCCAATACAGTCTCAGATGCCTGCCCAATTCATGTTCGCTTATTTACTAGTTATTTCTACTATATAGAAGAGTGAGTTTTACTCTGCTTCGTCGTACGTCGTCGTCCCCCCCATAAATAAAAAATTTTGGCCCCCCCGCCCCAAATATTAAATAGGCCCACAAAAATTGTTAAAAAAAATTTTGGGAAAAAAAATTGTGGGCCTCATATTAAACACCATGCGTATCAGTAGCAAACACTAATATAATAAAGTTTTAAATACGGAGCACAAACTACAATGTTATATTAATCGTGCTTTGAACATAGTATCCCATATTGACAAAATCAAGCAATATATATATAAAAAAAAAAAAAGAGTTAATCTCATATTAAAAAAAAATAAACAATGTCAAAAAAAAGTTAGGACTTTGTATTCTTAGAAACACTAATATAATAAAGTTTTAGATACGGAGCACAATAAAATGAGTTAAACGAAAAATATTTACTAAAAATTTAAAAATAAAGTTCTTCATGGCCCATATTAAACACCAACTTGATATTAAAAAAAAAAAAAAAAAAAAAAAAAAGTGGAACCCACCCACGTCCAAACTCTTCGGAAAAAAATGTGGGCCCCATATATATTAAACAACAACTAATATTAAAAAAAAAAAAATAAATCCCATATTGAAAAAACAAACAATGTTAAAAAAAAGTCTTAGAAAATCAAACGATTAAATCGATAATGATGGATTCGTTACGCACATATGTATCAACCCATTAGTGGGAGCACATGAAATTATTGTACAACAACATATTAAAATACTTATATATTAAAATAAGATAGAATTTAATTACTTTTTCATTTTCCTTACTCTAATAAATGTGAAAAGAGATTAATGTCATAAAAGAAAATAATATTAAATAGAGATCAAATAATTAATAAGGTAAATTAGTGAAATTCTAATTCTAATTGACGTTTCCTTAAAAAAACATGTAAAAAACAACATGACAAGTAAAATGGTTAAACAAAAAATATTTACTAAAAAATAAAAAATAGAAATTCTTCATTTAAATAGAAAATCAAATTTCTACTTCGTTTCATCTTAAACATATAAAATTAATATAATAATTTGAGTTAGAATTATCAAATCAAATTTTGATAAAAAAAATTATATGTATTACTTTACTATTACTCTTTTTGTAAAGAGCCGATTTATAGAGGCAACATCGCCATCCGTATTCGGTCTTATTTTTTTACTTAAGAGTAAAAAAATCCTTTATATTACCAACTCTTCTAAAAAGTAGATAGAAATGCTTTATTATATTTATTATGTTTACTAAAATAAATATACTTAAAATATATATATTTAAAAAATAACATACAATTTAATTACTTTTGGTGATATTCGAGAGTTGTGCATTTATTCAGGGTCAGCGTTGTTTGAGATAAGCTTAAAGGTCTATGATTATACTTCCAGGAAGATATCTAAGGATTCAAAGCGTTTCAGCTCAGATTTGAGGTATGGCAGATTTATCGAGCTTTGTCAGGGTTTTCTAATGGATTTCATGATACTTTCTGAAAACAGTTACTTGGACAGAATAATGGTATACAATGAGCTTAGTACAGATTTGAGGAGGAACAGTTTTACGAAAGGTCTTATAGTGATTAGTTGGGTTCTGACGGACTATGCTCGGTGAGATATTCAATGGTATGGTTCTTGTATTGTGAATTGAAGGTTTAAGAAGACTTGGAACTAACCAAGTTGGTTGACAGTAAGGTCAGTTTTGATGGAATTATGTAGAGGACTCAGGTGAATCAAGGATTCATTTATGCAAGAGCGAGTCATGGTTTCAGCTTGTGGTGTGTGTTCATGTGTTTCTAAGAAATCGTGGTGCGAGAATGGCTTTAGAAGATGTGGGAGAAGAGTCAGCGGAATCAGAGTATTTTATCGGTTCAGAATAGGCTATGGTTTATGACAATGTTTTAGAGGATTGCGTTGGTTTGGGAAAGTGTTTGTGGGGCCTATTGATCACGTTCAGAGTTGCGATTTTATCCAATCAGAGAATTCGAGTAAAGCAATTCATTCGAGGATCAGTTGCGAGGGAAATTCGAATATGGAGATATGAGAATTGGAGCTTGAGCTAAGTTTAGAGAGTTGTGACTGGTAAGTGAGCCCGAGGTGCATTGGCCTGTTTGAGATTATCCGTTGTATTGATCTTGTGTTTTGTGAGTTAGTTGTTCACCAGGTCTGTCAGGTGTTCATCCGATCTTTCATGTTTCTACATTGAGGAAGTACCATTCTGATAGTCCTATGTCATTCGTTGGAATTTAGTTTTGTTCGATGAGAATCTTCCCTAGAAGGAAAAGTCCGACCTGCGTAGCCGATATCCTCAGTTATTTGTCGATTCAGGTACTTCTCCGTTCTTTTCCCTTCGTCGCTCGAGGACGAGCGATGGTTTAATTGGTATCTGGTGTAACGACCCGTTTGGTCATTATTGTCTTTTTGGCACTTTTGACCCTTCCCTGAGCTTGCTTAGCTCACGTTTGACTTGAGGGGACCGTTGGTACACTTTCCGAGGTGGTCGAATATGATTTGGGTGACTTTTTGGGAAAATTGGGCTTTAAGCAAAAAATAGATAACTCAAAATTGACTTTTGGGTAAACAGACCTTTTTAGGAAATTCGTCGATTTCAAGAGGTTCAGATGGTCTTTTAGAACTTGTGTGTATATTTTGTTCGGTTCCCAATGCACTCGGGTGCATTTCGGGACTTGGGTTAGGAAGTTGGAATTGAGGTATCGGGGTTTGACTCGGTCAACGAAACCTCCGTTGGGAACTCTGAGGCCACGAATGCATTCATACCGTGTTTTTATGTGTGTCTGGGTATGTGGTATGTGAACAGATGGCCTTGGGTGATAGTCGTGATTGAGTTGCGATTATTTTGGGGAAATCTGGTTACGTGCCCGCTATAATGGCACCAGTACTATCGTGACCCAAACTGGAGGACCATGACGGGCACCTGACCATACTAGTCAAGCACCACCTGACATGCATCTGTAACATCAACATAAACATAGGTGGGCCGATAGGGCCATCATATGACTCTCGATAAACTCATAAGGAACATGCGTGTATCAACTAATCTGAAAGACTCATCTATATGAATATGTTGAACATACTGCATAAGCCGATAAGGCTATCATAACCACCTGCGACAACATGTGAAACCACAAGTCGGGACCTCATCGGATAATACATAACTGTCTACAAGCCTCTATTGGAAAACATAACACAACGTCGCCAGGATAGGGCCCCGCCATACCCATACACATGTGCATACATTGATATATACATAAGACCATGCTGAATCCTGGCATCTCCGGAACAAATGGAGTGCATCAACCTCATTCGCTGAGCTGACATCCTAATAGATGGATCACCAACTTGTATCTGAGAACCTGCGGGCATGAAATGCAGCCCCCCAAACAATAGGGGAGTCAGTACGAATAATGTACTGAGTATGTAAGGCATGGAAACAACATGTACATAAAAATCATGAAAGGAATCTGAGACATAAGAGTTTATCTATGCATATCTGAATGTATCTGTGTGACTGTATATCTAGAAGTGTCTGTATAACTCTGTATAACTGAAAGTGCCTCTAAGGGTGTATGATATGCATGCTTTCTTTCAAAAAAATCATATAAATATATAATAGTATAACTGTTAGTGCTGTGGAATGTACAATCTGATCCATATATGTTAGCGTTGCGGAACGTGCAGTCCGATCCATATATCATATCCCCCCGCATACGGGGTAACCTCATAACGTACCCACTGCAGTGGTGTGCACATCTACATACCGTACCCGGCCGACTATAGCTCGGCTCGGTGTGAGAAAATAGTTGTACATATATATAAATGCATGAAAGATTCGTGAAATATCACTCTGAACTCTGGACTACATACATAAATTATGTTTGAATATGTACATACGAAGACAAAGATATGAGTATCTCTAAAGAATCTAGGAATAGAATTCTTTGGAACTTGATCGTCTACTTCTTTCGTTCGTAGCATAAAGATCATGCCAAAATAAAAGAAAGGGATAGCCTTAACATACCTTGAAGTCTATCTAAACGTCCAACGTCTACCTCTCGAGCTCGCAAGTCTACAACCAAGATAATATAGGTTACAATTAGATCCTTTACATCACTTACTATCCAATTCAAGTACGAATGAAACTTAACGAAATTCGGGCAGCATTTCCCTATTCTTACACCAATCCAATTCTAAAACAGCCCACAACATACAAAACATCATCAACAACAACAATATACTCAAGTTACTCCAACAATTTCCAGCCACAACACAAATTAGAACATTACCCAACAGTCGATACAACAACAACGATGTCAAAATATGATTTCCCGCTATTAAATCCATATTTCTCATCCCAAAATTTAGCTATGACACGGACGAACTTAAATATATGAAGAATAGGAGAATTCTTACCTTATATGCCAAGAACTACTCTTCTTCAATCTTACTATACTTTGAAGACAACCCGGATTCAACAACACAGTTGTTACACCTCAAAAAAATTTTCGTTGATGCACCGTGAATAGACTAACGAAGAGCAAAAAGTATACGGTATTTCAATAAGTAAGAAATAGCATTTGATGACCTTAAGATTTTAAAGGCATTTGATGTTAGATGAGAAAGTTACCAAGAGAAGGCAATGTATACGATAAGTATCGGAAAAGATTCGTGAGTAACGAGTTAATGATGGCTTAATGCTATTTTGGGGAAGAGTTATAATGCCCCTTAAGTTGTTAATGAATTGATAAATAAGTGTCAAGAAGGTTCCGTAAGGATTGGAGATCAAACGAGTCGACGAGAACGAGATTCGGAAAAACAATGGATTGTACGGTCCACTATACGGACCGTACAAAAGATACGGGTCGTATGTATGGCCGTATAACCTGTCCAGAGAAGGGCCTCCACTGGAAACATTATACGGTCACACATACGGACCGTATAAATTGTACGGACCGTATGTGTGTCCGTATAAATGTGTCGGGACAGCTTTTTGAGTTTTAAATAAGGGACCCAAGTTCATTATTTTCATTTCCCGTATTCTCATTTCCCACTCCTCACCTCAAGAACACTCTAGAACACTATCCACACTTCCCATACAAGAATCCAAGAGAAATTTATGATCAACTTCGTCAAACCAACAAGAATCAAGTGTATGAAAAACATTGAAGTTCTTCCAAGCCAAGAAATTCATATGGAAGTGAACTAGGGTTTTGGTGCAAGAGAAGTATTTCCACTCAAGGCTTGTGTTATATCCCGTACTTTTAAACATTGGGACATCCTAAAGTTAATCGCGACAAGTTAAGGACAAGACTATTTTGGAATACGGAGTAGAGATTTTTAATCTCCGATTTTGTTTTAATCACAAGCTGCTTATAAATTACATTTGGTATGGAAATATTATTGGAGATTAGGGATTAATTAACCAAGATTAGATTATTAAAGTGGGATTAATGCTTAATCACATTATTAATTGGCCATAGTGGCCGTGTGGGTCCCACCCGTGACGTGGCCAACTATAATTGGCCCACGTTTTGGGTGGGACACATGTCCAAATTTCTTAGGCTTCCTATATATATAGAAAAATGCTGATTCATACTTCAACTACACAATAATTTTCATCTTCACAAAGTTAAGAACCCTAAGAGTTAGTGAGAGAAAGCTCTCGGCCATGGCTGGCCGAGACTAAGGTTGTGTATTGTTGATCAAAAATTATTTTTTTCAAGTAATTCAACTCAGTAGGAAGTGTATAATAACATGGAGCTGAGCTTAGAGCAATAAAAACAAGAATAAATTCAAAGCACAAGTTGGAACCAAGTTGAAAAACCAAGTCTATAAGGTAAGATTCAATCTTCTCTTGAATGTGTTGTGAATAATTTGAACGTGTGGTGATGTGTATAAAAATTATGTATGTTGATGTTGGAAGGCTGTCCAAGCCGTGTAGGGGCTGTTTTACATGAAAATGATGGATTAATTTTGCTTGGCATTTGATTGTTGTTGTTATGAATTGTATGGAGAAAATAAAGGATTAATGATTCTAGATTGAAGTTGCAATTGTTGTGGGCTGTTGTAGGAGTTAATATGATGTTAATATAGTTGTTATAGTTATGAAAATGATGTTGTCAACATGTGGTTGTTGATGTAGTTCATGAAATTGAAAGGAAAGAATGTGTTGTTGTTGTTCTTGTTGAATTGGAATTTCGGGTGGCATGGTGTAGTGGTTGGGCTGTTTGAGATGTCGCATGGGTTGTCCGAAGCATTGTCGAGTCTTGTTTAAAGGGTCTCGGGTTAGCACTTAAACGCATGACCATTGATGTTGGCTTGATTGTACGTAGTTAATTTGAATGTAAAGGAAATGTCGTCAAGTTGTTTAGAAGGGAGTTACTAACTCTAGGATGCATTTGAACCTCTTCGTAAGTTAATCGTAATTCTTGACGTCTTAATATAGGTTGAGATACTATTGGGCAGCGTATACGAGTTGCGTTGCGAGTAAATGCTAAAGGTATGTGAAGCCTATCCTTTCCTTCTTTTGGTATGTCTTAGATGTAAGCATGAAGTGATATAAGCTTTGGGGTAACTCTATTCATATTCCGAGCATGTCTTATGATTCCTATTCACTTCTTGATATTGAATTCCTTATGATGATCGGGCTATTGCCCTCGAGTCTTTTATATGACTAAGTAAGTAAATGATGTATAAAAGTTCCTATTCCTAAAAGATCTTATAATGAATAATGTCATAACTTTTGTAAACTGAATCGGATTGACTTAACACATGCTTATGACTCCTGAGGTTTTCTTTAATACAGTTCTTAGTGACATTAGTGGAAACGTAACATGATTATCATTTTAATACTCGAGCGTTGATTAGTTTACGTGTCTAATGAATCTCAAATGATGTCTTATGTGTATATGGTTGCTTACTACTCCGCTCGTGCTTATGGTTACATCTCTACGAGTCCCGGGCCGGACATGTTCTCGTGCAAGTCTTTATTATATTATTCACCGAGTCCCTCACTAGAGGGCCGGACACGTTATATATATATATATATATATATATATATATATATATATATATATATGATGATATGATGACATGATGATATGGGGATGGCGGCCAGGAGGGCATATGATGACTCATTTCACCGAGTCCCTCACTAGAGGGCCGGGACACGTTATATGTATATGTATATGATGATTTTACTTACCGAGTCCCTCACTAGAGGGCCGGGACACGTTATATATGCATATGTTCAGAATGACTATTTAACTATGTTACTAAGTCCTATAATGAGTTGGGTATGATATGTTTATGTATGAGTTACGTTTCAAAGGTAAGCTTTGTGGTTTTTCTGGTTATTGTGTTAGTTTTTCTATATCCCGTATTTCAGTATGATTCCGTTACTGTACTTTATGCTTCATATACTCAGTACATATTCCGTACTGACCCCCTTTCTTCGGGGGGCTGCGTTTCATGCCCGCAGGTACAGACACTCGATTTGGAGATCCGTCAGCTTAGTATCCTGATTCAGCTATCTTGGAGTGCTCCTTTGTTCCGGAGCCTAGCTTTTTTTGGTTACAGATCCTTGGTTGTACATATATGTGTCTATCTAGGGGTACGGCGGGGCCCTGACCCGTCATATGATACTATTATCACTCTTAGAGGTCTGTAGACATATGTGTGTGTTTGTATATAGTCGTTGTTCAGTTCTGTCTGTATGATATATGTTGGGGCGTTCCCATTCGTAGTGGCAGCCTTGTCGGCTTGCGTATATATATATATTTTGGTATGTTATATGTAGTGGCAGCCTTGTCGGCTTGCGTTCATGTTTAGTTGGGGTGTACCCACATGTTGCGATAGCCTTGCCGCACCAGTGTACGATGTTATCTGTTAGTAGTGTGACTCCACAGGAAACAGATTGTTTTGGTATATATACATATGCAATAGTTTGAGACGACATCATGCCCTTTTATATACAAGTTTCTTATTATGCTAGTTGTGGACTGATTATAGTTAACAGGTATATATGTTAGTGTCCAGCTCGGGCACTAGTCACGGTCTACGGGGTTGGGTCGTGACAGCTTGTTCTTACACTATCAAAGGTAAGATTCATGATCTTTTCATGTTGTTTGAAGTATTGAAAAGTTGAAACACTTGGATTGTAGAAGAATATAGAAAATGGGTCATAAATGTGGGAATAGTGCCATTGTTGAGTAGTAGTTGGAATGAATCATGAAAAATGGATATGTTGTGGTTGTAATAGGTTATGAATGACATTTAGAATATGGAATAAGCATTGTATGTGAAAGAACGCGATAGTGAACTATGGTCATGATTATGGAGGAATTGAAGTGAAATTGTGAAATGTGGATAATGTAAATGAATGATGATTGTTGTTTATGATATTGTGATTGTTATTATGAATGTTTGGGAGTTGATATGGAATATGGAGGAAGTCGTATAAACAAAGGAAATGCTGCCCAATTTTCTCTAGATTTAGTAAGCACGTTCTTATAATCGATTAGCTGATGTTAATACGAACTTTCTTGAAGGTAGAAACGCGAGCATCGAAGGAGAACAATCAAGCGATAGAATTGTTGAACAAAAGAGGTATGTAAGGCTAGTCCTTTCTTTCTAAGGCATGACTCTATGGTATGAATCTTCCTATCTTTCTATGACTTCTCTACATATATGTATGTATCGGAAATGATGAGTCTACGTTATAAGGAGCTCTCATGAGATGAAGTTAAGAGGTACATTATAAATATGATGATGAGCCCAAGCCTAGAGATCCTAAAGCTTATGATACAAAATTTCTACAAAGCTAATGACCTTCATACGATTCTTTGTTATTATTCATTGTTGCTAGACCCATCTTATGATGTAGTCTCTTCCCTTTAAGGCATGATTTTTCCTCCTCCTCTATGAATTTCCTACATTCCGAAGAACTAAGAGCCTACGTTCATGAATAGCCATACGAGATAAAGATAAGAGATATATTATGAGCACGATAGTAATGACGACGAGTCTATGACTATAAGGAGCTACACATGTATAAGATAAAGAAGAGAGATAAGGCACGGGCATGATAATTGATAATGATGAGCTTAAGTCTAAGGATCCTAGAGTTCATGATATGATGCCTCTACGAAGTGAATGATGTTGACTATGATTCCTTGATGTTTTCCTTATGTGTACTCACCTTAAAACGTTAGTCCCTCCAAGGTGAGATATAACGTTTATGATTACTCCATAACATAATCGAGGGTTCACGACCTTATGTCACCCCGATATAGCTATAGTCGCCTTCAAGTCCTGATGTAAGTTTTGATGATATATATATGTAATGATGCCAAGTTATGATAAAGCCATGATATGTTTATAAGATAATTAATAATCATAAGTCTATGCTATGTATGATGATGTTTAGCTTATAATATACCTATGAGATATATGATGATGAGTATATGATGATATGATTCCATCGCGCCTAAAAGGCCGGACACGATCACCACTAGTGGGTTGCGTGCGACTACACCGCGCCTAGGGGGCCGGACATGACCACCATTAGTGGGCTGCATATGAGGGTTACCCGGACATGTCACCGCTACGGCGGGCTGCTATGATTCCACCGCGCTTAGAAGGCCGGACATGATCACCACTAGTGGGCTGCGTGCGACTACACCATGCCTAGAGGGCCGGACATGACCACCACTAGTGGGCTGCATGTGAGGGTTACTCGGACGCGGGTTAACGATGATGATGTATGTATGATATGATGATGTATGTATGATAAGATGATATATACGCTATGGTAACTCATATGATATGCTACATATGATATATGTATAAAATGTATCCATTCAAAGATATATATATATATGTCTTTATCTTATGACTTATGATTTCTCTCGTTATGTTCATTTCATTCATACCTTACATACTTTCATTCATGCACAATGTTCGTACAATCGACGTCCTTTTCTTCGGACGTTGTGTTCATGCCCACGGAGTGCAGACGGAGACGGTGCATCCGTAGCTGTCAGCAGATTTACAAGAGCCCTCCTTTGTTCCGGAGTTGCTATTTTGAAACAGTATTTTGTGTACATATATTTTGGGCACGACGGGGGCCTGTCCCGTCCATATGTCTAGTACTCTAGTAGAGGCTCGTAGATACGTATGTGTGGATAGTACGGTCTCATAAGTTTCTCATATGTATACGCACGTATGTATATTATTATTTTGATAGCCTTAAGGGCTGATGTTCATAGAGTAAATATGTTTTAAATGAAAGTCGTTTTCTATGATTATGAATGATGAGAAATATGAATGAAGGCAGGATCAGTAATAAAATGAGTGGTTCTCGGTTGTTAGCCCCGGGTACCCGTCATGGCCCGTAGCCGGGTCGTGACAGAAGTGGTATCAGAGCAGTTCAGTCCTAGGAAGTGTCTATGAGCCGTGTCTAGTAGAGTCTTATTTATGGTGTGTTGCGCGCCACACTAATAAACAAGAGGCTATAGGGCATTTAGGAAAAATGACCATCTTTCTTCTTATGAGATCGTGCAATGGAGCCATGTTATAAGATTTTCCCCTCCCTAATGGTGCGTTTATGATTTCAGTAAAGTCGATGAAAGGAAAAGCTACTACAGCCCAGAAGGGCAAGGCAGTGATTGTAGAAGGGATGGAATGGGGGCCATCTACGGATATGGAGGAGAGTGAACCCCAAAACAAGGATCTAGCTCGGTTTTCACGTACCTCGGCCGCTTTAGAGGATCAGAAGGAAGCCCCAATTTTAGCTCCCGCACCCCCAGTCCCTTCTCCAAACACCTCGGGCCAAGAGATGAGACAGGCCATTCTTTATTGACTCAGTTAGTAGCCGCTCAAGCTCAGCAGCAGGATGTGGGCCACGGTAACAGGGGTCGGAGAAAGAGAGTTAATTCTCCAGGGTTTGATCAAGAGTTTAGGGGCGCTCCGAGACAACAATTCTCCAGGCACTCAGTTCGTTCAACAACTAGCGCTCCTCCACAGTTTCTTGGACCCGTGTTTGATGGATCTACTAATTCTAGGCCGCCCCAAAGTCTCAGAGTTTCTAATTCTCGGAATAGGGGTGATTCGAGCCAGATGAGGCCACCTGTGCCACGATGTAGTCAATGCAGGAAGTTACATTCTGGACCGTGCCGCTTGGGTTCAGATGTTTGTTATGCCTGTGCTCGGCCAGGCCATTTTAGGCGTGATTGTCCATCGCTACATGGTAAAGATAAGGTTCGGTCTACGGGAGTGGTAGCTGGCTCTTCATCATCAGTACGGCCTCCAAGGCAAAGGTCACAGATGTTAGTAGGCGGTGATAGAGATCAAAGAGAAATGCCCAGTCTGAATGGATCCCAGCGTCATACTTATGCACTAGCTGGGCGAAGGGATCGTGAGTATCCCTCTGATATTGACCCAGGTATATTTTCATTAATCTCTTATGATATGTATGCGCCGATTGGTTCAGGTCTTACGCTGTCATATATTACCCTCAATGTGAGGATTGTGTTGAGGTGAGCCAACCCAACAATTTGAGATGACAATATTTGTTAGTGACCTAGTGATAGCTAGAATCGTGATTTACAAGTAAGTTGATTGGAGGTGTGTGATATATAATAATATGTGTATGAATATATATATATCTATTGGAATTCTAGACCGAGTGTGCAGGCACAACTTATGAGACAAGCTCTGTTATTTATAACCTTTAATGGTAAGTGATATTATGTTGCTGAGTTGTGTATTATGTGTGTCCCAATACATGTACTATTAAGGCATGGGACGTGTTTTATTGGGCTATGTGTAGGTTTGGGATTGTTATGTTTACAAGAGAAACCCTGCCAAAATTTTCCTTGGAATTTAAAAGAAATGGCGGGAACCGTAGACAGAATTATCGTGAGGAGAAGAGAAGGCTAGCGATGAGTGATTGAGGACGGAGTGTATGAGAGCAGTATATATATTCTAAAGGACAAAGCGGTACTGAGTTAAGGATAGGATTTCATGTGCGAGGAATAAAAGATTGATTACAAAAAGGGAGGTAATAAGATAAGTTGAGGGGGAAAGAATGTAAAGGAATAAGTACGGGTAAGGAAGGAAGAGGAAATATACGAAGTACGCGTGCTTAAGAAATAGTCGTATTATGAGAAAAGGAAGACGCATCTCCTACGAATATCCTCCACTAAGACGAACAGTAAAGTGTATAAAAGAATAAGTTGGAGAGAAAAATGTGGCCATGAATTACGAGTTTACCGTACGATGATAAAGCGATAAAGTAAGGCTATTAGCAATGACAAATACGACATGATTATGATTGTTTTCGAAATCAATGTTGAGTGCAACACAAAAGTAAAGGGGTATGAGCCAATAAGGGGTATTAGTGGCGCATGAGACTTAGATCCTTGAAAATAAAAATGGCAGGTTTAAGGGAAAATGCATTTACGGTTACTATAAGTCGATTATAGAAAAGAGAGGAATAACTTGAGATGGAAAAAAAAAGGGCAAAGATGATGCTATAAGTGAACTATGGGTATCGAAGAATGGGAAACGGTATGAATAAGATGTAGTATAGTAAGGGATATATGGCAACGGATGTGAAAATGGTGCATGCAAGACCCTTAAAGGGGGGAAGCGAGTAAAGAGAACACAAGTATAGAGATTGAAATGATAGACCCTAAGATGTGACAGATATAGACTCTAAAACAAAGAGTGAGAGTTACGCCGAAATAAGTCTAACTAGATGGTCTATGCCCGTGCTGCGCACGGGCCCAACATTTCGGATTATAGTGTATCTATGTAGTTGTAGTTATATATATATATATATACATACATACTATGTTCAAAATACGATTAATATAATATTGTAGTTTGTGCTCCGTATCTAAGACTTTATTTTATTCGTGTTTGCTACGAAAATTTATTAATACTTTTTAAAAGAGAAGATTTGTTTAAAAGAAAACTATTTTCTTCTTTGAGATAAAATAATAGCAATATTTAAGCATCACTTGATACTTTCAATTTTAATTCGATTAATTTAAAAGTGTAAAATACTTATTATTTTTTATCAAATTTTGATTTGGATAATTCTAATTCAAATTATTAAATTAATTTTACATGTTTGAAACGAAACAAAGTAGAAATTAATTTTTTATTTAAACGAAGAAATGCTATTTTTTAATTTTTTGTAAATATTCTCGGTTTAACTCATTTTACTTTTCATGTTGTCTTTTGCATGGTTTTTTAAGGAAACGCGAATTAGAATTATAATTTGACTAATTTATCTTATTCATTATTTGATCTTCATTTGATATTAATCTCTTTTCACATTTATTAGAGTAAGAATAAAAATAAAATACCACGCATAACAAATCCTGTCTGTCACCCTCGACTCCACAAGTTGAGTCCTAACCAAGTTATCAACTTAGTAGTGAAGAGTTATACCTTACAATTCCAATCTTCATGCTCCTCAACTTTTACCAGACACACAAATCAGATATGACCCCAACGCAAAACCTGAAGCCTCATATAATAATTATTTAACCATCGAACCTCTCATTGCATCATCTCGATATGCCATAATTTTTTCGAAGGTATCCAATCTTACAACTGTCGTTCTAAATCTCACGCAATTGCTCCCAAGTCCTTAATATCCAAAAGCGCTTACCCAAACTAACCAGTCAATATTACTTGCAATCATACTGTATTACCACGAGTAAGGTCCCTCCCCGAAAATATAACTCTAGCCTCACATGATAGGAATTTCGCAATCCTTTCTCTTAAATCACGCTAACTCATTCACTGTAGAATGTTACGAACTTTTCCAACAGTGTACCACCAAGCCACTTCTTACAAATCTCAACATATTGGTTCAATAAAATATGCTTATCACTAGCTGCCGATCACGAATCTCACGAAATTTTCCTCATATCACTTAGTCCATTTCTGTAGACTTCCTTTCTTAAGCTCACGTAACAATCACACCTCCTCTGAATATGCTAGACAAAGATGCCACCATCTAAATAGACTCAAGTAATCCCAAGATGTACCTCATTCTTGCCGACTCTCGATCAACTATACCTTTTCTTGATTCTTTAATTCCTCAATTTCTATCAGTTCACTTATACTGCCATCGTCTGACCATTACTCGAACCCACTCGGCAGTCTTATCACATAACCATAAGTCTCGTACACTAACTGAATCACACCTGGAGATAATAGTAGGCCACAAACTCTATCCATTATAGTTTCCTTACACTTACCATTCTAAACTGAACACTCTCTAAATCCAGCTTATCACACAACAGTCTCACTAATATCCTCATGTATCTCACCGAAACGTCCTTGCCCGAATTGCCTTACTTAATTTCCGAAATGTTATCCCAAACTCAACTCAGTTAACCCATCATCGATCTACCATGTCAAGTATTCATGTTCACTAATCCCTTACTCAAATCCTTAACGTTGCTAGTCCTCGAAGAATCACCCTTTACCTCAATTATCGAATCTGAATATCTCTAACCACTCGCACGACTATCCCTTTTTATTCAATCACATAAGCCGAGTAATAACACCACTAGTAGCGGGATCTAGTTAAATTTATACAATGAATATAGGGCTCCCAACCTTAGTCCAAAGATTAGGTGCAATACCTGATTAACCCTCATGAGTACTAAACTTTTAAACTAGCCCAACACCGATAATCGTTCCATTAGTCAATCACTAGCCC
>NW_026713325.1:0-28423 GCF_029784015.1 Lycium ferocissimum | reverse complement strand
GTCCGAGTATGTACGTTGTGTTTTTTCGGATGGCATTAGAGACTTTGCGGGGAGCGTTGTGGGTATGATGTGTCGATGTCAGCGGCGGCTCCCGTGCCACATGTCGATGTGTGTTATGTAGTGAATTTTGTGTACTTACAGATTTTATTTGATTTAGTATGTATTATGTTCTGGTATGATTAAAAAAAAAAAAAAAATTATGTGTGCGATAGGAGTCTGTGGGTTCGCTCGGCTCCGGGTATGGGGTCGGGTGCCCATCACGTCCCTCGGAAATTGGGGCGTGACATCAGGTTACGGAAAATTTGTGAGGAGGTACCCATCGCCATACTAGATAGGCAAGTACGGAGACTTAGGAACAAAGAAGTAGCTTCAGGCAAGGTCTTATGGAGAAACAATAACCGAGAAGAGATGGCTTGGGAAGCAGAAGAAAACATGAAGTCCAAGTACCCCTACTTGTTTCTACCCCCGGAAGAGATTCCAGATAAATATTCAACATTATGAGGTATGTAATTCTTTCTTTTATTCTTTTGGTCGTGTGTGGCATAATTTCTTGCTATTGTGTTGTATCCCTGTGAGGCGTGGTTATTGTGGGCTGCTGTTACAGGATGGTAGCGCTATATTACAGGAGAAACTCTGGCGAAATTTTCGTAGAATTCCTGGGAACTTAACATTCGAGAACGGATGTTTTTAAAGGGGGAAGAATGTTACACCTCGGAAAATTTCATGTCGTTGCACAGTAAATATACTAAAGCAGGGTGAGGCATATATGATGTTTCCGCAAGTAAGAAGTAGTACTTAACGGTTCCCATTAATATTCCAAAGACATTTAAAGCAAGAGAAGAGAGTTCGTTAAGAAAGGCAAAGTATACGTTGTGTTTCGGAAAGGATTTGCAAAGTACCAAGTTAATGTTGAATTAATTATGTCTTAAAGAAGTGTTATAACGCCCCTTAGATTGTTAATGAAGTGTTAAACAAGTGCTAAGAAAGTTCCATAAGAATTAGAGGCAAAACGAGTCGACGAGGATGAGTTTCGGGAAATTGTGGATTGTATGGTCCTTTATACGGACCGTATAAAAGATACGGCCAGTATATCAGCCCGTAGAATCCTTCTAGAAGAGGATGAGATTCTGGAAGCATTATACGATCACATATAGGGACCGTATAAATTATACGGACCGTATAAAATGGTCGGGACAGATTTTAAGTTTTATAAAGGAGTCCCAAGTTCATTTATTTCATTTCCCATCTTCTCTCCAACACTCTCCACACCTCTGGAACTTTCCACACTCTTCATTTAAAAGAATCCAAGCTAAATCAAAGATCAACATCACTAATCCAAGGGAATGAAGTGTAAGGGAGTCTCTAGGGTTGCATAAAGTCAAGAAATCTCTTTGGATTGAAGCTAGGGTTTTTCGTCAAGGGAAGTATTTTAATCTAAAGACCATTCCTACATTATCAAAGGTAAGTTTTATGATCATTTCATGTTATTTAGAATATTGAGGGGTTGAAAGACTTGGATTATGAAGAAAATAGAATATGGAGCTCAAATGTGAAAATAATGATATTCTTGAATAGTAGTTGACATGAATCATGACTCTTGATGTATTATGAGAAAAATCTTGTTGTAAACGATACAAATGATGTTGAGAAGTATAATATGAGAACGAATACGATGTTGTGTGATAATGTTGGTTATGGGTGATTTGAAATGGGATTGGAAGAATTGAATAAGGTATAGTTTGATGAAGGTTGTTGATCGTGATATTATGAATGTTGTTTTTGACGTTTCGGAGTTGTTATATCGAATGGAGAAAGTTGTATAAATAAAGGAGATACTGCCCAATTTTCGTTAGCTTTAGCTTAAGATTAAGTACGTTTCCAACTATCTAATTCTAGTACGAATTCCTTTGAATGTAGAATTATGAACTTGGAAGGGAGCGTATAGTCGGCAAGTTAGAAAGGCATAAAGGTATGTAAGGCTAGTCCCTACTTTTCTAAGGCATGATTCCTATGACATGATTCCCTTTATCTTTCCATGACCTTCTTACATTCCGAAAAATATTTGTCAATGTTTATAAAGAGCTTTTTATGAGATAAAGCTTACGCTATATGAGATAAAGCTTACGCTATGTTATGAATCCAATAATGATGATAATAAGTCTAAGCCTAGAGATCCTAAAGCCCGTGACATGATATTTCCACGAAGTTAATGATCCTTATACGGTTTCTTTGATGTTATTCATTATTGCTAGACCCACCTTATGATGCTAGTTCCTTCAAGGTGGGGTATGATGATTATGATTGTTCCATAATGGAATCGGGGGATCTCGACCTTACATCTCCCCGATAGAGTTATAGTTGTCTTTAAGTTATTATGCATGCTTTATGAGATGTATATGATGATGAGATTACACCGTGCCAATAAGGCCGGACATTTCATCGCTAATGCGGGCTGCTTATGATTACACCGTGCCTAAGTGGCAGGACATGTCACCGCGAAGGCGGGCTGCTTATGAGTACACCATTCCTAGAGGGCCGGACATGACACCACTAGTGGGTGGCGGGTGATAGTTACCCGGACGCGGGTTAACAATGATGGTATATATGATATGCATACATGTGTTTTCATTTAAAGGTTAAGCAGGTTATATCTTCAGCTCATGTTTCATTGTTTCTTCACTATGCTATTACTATTCATGCCTTATATACTCAGTGAAATGTTCGTACTGACGTCCTTTCTCTTTGGACGCTGTGTTCATGCCCACAGGTAGATAGGGAGACGGTGCGGATCCGTAGGAGCTATCAGCAGATTCACAAGAGCACTCCACTATTTTGGAGGTGCTACTTATGATCATATTCTTTTGTGTATATATATTTTGGGCACGACGGGGTCCTGTCCCGTCCTTATGTCTAGTACTCTAGTAGAGGCTGGTAGATACGTACGTGTGGGTAGTTGATGATCACATTGTACTTTTGTATATCATTTTTGTAGCCGTGAGGGCTTTTGTATTTAGATATGGGTTGCTTTGGAGCCCATATATGTTCAGGTTGAGTATGATGATTAGCCTAATGAGAGGTGCTCGGTAGTCAACTTCGGGTACCCGTCATGGCCCCCTAGTCGGGTCGTGACACTATTGTACTCTTCAATCCCCGAACTGCAATATAGAATGTATACTGTTTTAGTATTCAGTTCCATCATTCTAAAATCTTCCACAGAGAATTCCTCTTCCTTTTTGATACTCCTTGAGCCATCAGGTTTGGTTAGAGTGAGGACAAGTGGTCCTCGTGTGGTGATTAAGCAGAGATCATCGTCCATTCCCATCAAATACATCTCCATGTCTTTCTTCCACAGTGTAAAGTGTTCTCCTTTGAAACATGGTGGCCTATCAATTGATCTCCCTTCACTGAGTTCTGTAGATAGTGCAACTTTCACCGTTATCTTCTCCTAAGGTGTTAGCCTCTTCGGGGAGAACCTGCTCTGATACCACTTGTTAGGTTGCACAGCCTACTTTCTATCCGATGCAATATCCAATTTTTGCCTACAGGATGGAACACGTTGCTCTACCTATTCTATACTAGCGTCTTACAGAATATAATTTGCAGGTAAGTAAGAGCACAATGAATTTTACGTGGAAACCACCCAGCTCACAAGGGCGATAAAAACCACGACCTAAACCTCGGTAGGATTTGCCGCAAACTCCACTACAATGGTGAGCCTCTGCAAATCCAAGTTACAGACTCTGTAACCTCGGATCTAACCTCTGATCCCAATATCACTAATCTCCCTAGACAAGCAAGCAACCTTCGAGTCTATCCCCAACTTGAAGTTGAATTTACAATGTTTTTGTATCTACCTGTAATGCTTCTAATAAAGTGAATAAAGATGAAACTCGATAGCCCAACCTAATACAAGTTTTCTAGACTCAAGAATTGTAAAACATAACCCTATTCTACAGCTTCTTCTTCTACTAGGGACACACGTTTAGATTCTGAATATTCTTGATATCTTCATCGATTGGTTAATATTCTGTAATCTCTCTTTGTGGATGAGAAAACCTTCTTCTTGGTAAGACCTGGATATATACAGCATTGAGTGCACAACAAGTCGGCAAACACACCTCTTCGAGTAGGCCCATGCAATATATTAGGGTTTGTGTTGTATTGGGATTCTTTCCTTTTGGAAAGACTTCATTGTCCTTGGAGGAGTCTGAAGAGCCTTGTTTAATTATGACAATGAATTCTATAAACTTGACCGTAGAGTCTTTACCATGAATCTATAAATCCTAATTTTTATAGGACATGTGCTGGAACACGTTCACGAACCTATTTCATCCACCTAGTTTGTTCGCCTCTGAATCTTTACATTGTCTGAGATAGAACATGTTCCTGAACCTATTTTATCATCCGCTTCTCGTTCATTCCACTGACTCTATCTTGAGCCTGGTTTTGTGATGGATGATGGAACATGTTGACAGACCTATTTCATTGCATCATGCTATTTACTCTGTGTCTGTATTCTTCACTTGGATTTTTTCCTTGATCGAATAAATTATGTCTTCAGCCTTGTCTAGCTCTGTGACTCTGATCATGTTCTTGCACTGTACTGGAACATGTTTGCAGACACAGTTCATATGTTTTTCTATAAATCTCTTTATTTCAACAAACTACTTCTAAGTCAACTTCACCATTTTACCTCATAATCTCCTCTCTCCTGATTCATTCATCAACTACTTCTGATGGCTCTTTGTGACAAAACATGTTTTCATACTTGTTCTATTTTTTAATAAGCTGCTCTGTGACTAAGTCATCTTCATCTCCTTTGATCTTCATTTGTCTTTGTGATAGATCATGTATGTAGATGGTTCATTCTCTCTCGTATCTGGTCATTGCATTTGTCTTTGCATTGGCACACATGTTTACAATCTAGGTTCATGTGTATGTTATTTTCTGTAGCTTCTTTGCAATGGAACATGTCTATGGACCTGTTCTAACCATCTTATGTTTCTTGCTTTGTCATGCCTTTTACATTGTCTAGAACCTCTACTTTCATCTCAACGAACTGTCTAGCTTTTTCTTAATTACCTTGTCAATTATCTCCTGTAGCTAGACCTGGTTCCTTTGCATTTTAGGTATCCATCATCAATCATCAAAACCTCACACATGGCTTTATGCTAACACATCTCTGAGCGTAAATTTGAATCAGGTAAGGACTGTCACCATATCGATTCCTGAGGACACAAATTTCCTTTCTAGGCCCGTTGGTGTTGTAAACTACCTAAGACATCCGATCTCCTAATCAGACAAAGAGAAAATGAAAGAGGTTTCTGTGAAGTGTCTCATCAACGATGGCATGCACGCCACTAGCCAGGTAAGGCTTTCTTTATCACATTTCTCATACCTAATTATTTTTCTTTTCATATTTTTTATTTTCAAACCACTCATTTCCTATTCAGGTTGGGCTTCTCATCGGCAAAGGCCTACGCCTTTGCATCGATGATTTTGATAAGTTGAATGCCCAATTGGGTGACATAAGGATCCAGCTTGAATTGAACAAGTCCGAGATGAGCAGAATAGATTCTCAATTGACTGGAGATCTTCCGATCTGGAACTGTCACGACCCGAGTAGGGGGCCATGACGGGTACCCGGAGCTGACTACCGAGTACCACTCATTACGCTAGTCATCAAACTCATCCTGAACACATATAAACTCCAAGACCAAACATAAATATCCATAAGCCCTCACAACTGCCAAAAATTATATACAAGAGTATACAATATAGTCACCATGGGTCATCCACTACCCACACGTACGTATCTACGAGCCTCTACTAGAGTACTAGACATAAGGACGGGACAGGACCCCGCCGTGCCCAAATATATATACACAAAATAATGAATCAAAATAGCACCTCTGGAATAATGGAGTGCTCCTAAAAATCTGCTGGTGAACTCCTATGAATCTGGGCCACCTCCCTGTCTACCTGTGGGCATGAAGACAGCGTCCAAAAAGAAAGGACGTTAGTACGATGACCCATTTCCTATCTCTTTTTACAATCCAAGTCTTTCAACCTCTCAGTACCTTAAACAACATGGAAAGACCATAAAACTTAGCTTAGATGATTCCCTTGGTTTGATGAAGTTGATCATTAATATCTCTTGAATTCTTATGGGAGTGGTATGGAGAAATGTTCTAGAGAGTTCTAGAGAGAAGGGGAGTGAAGAGGAAATGAAATGATCTTAATCCCCTTATTAATAATACACAATCTGTCCCGACCAAATTCTACGGAACAACATACGGTCCGTATAACTTTTACTGACTGTATGTCTGGCCATAGATTTGGTCTAGTGAGGCTGGAAATCTAGCCTGAATATACGGCCTAACATACGCCCAGTCTATTTTATACGGCCAGTATGTTGGGCCGTATAATGCCCAGTTTCTCCGAACTCGATCTCGTCGACTCGTTTGATCTCCAATCCTTATAGAACCTTCTTAACACTTGTTTAATTTATCACCTCATTACCAATCTAAGGGATGATATAACTCTTCTCCAAATCATCATTAAGTCATCATCAATTCAGTACTCGTAAATCCTTTCCGATACATAACGTATACCTTGGCTTCCTTGGCAACTTTCTTCTCTTATCTCGAATGTCTTTGAAATCTCAATTAGGGTCATCAAATGCTATTTCTTACTTATTGAAATATCGAATAATTCGTGTCCTTCGTTAGTCTACTCACTGTGCATCAACGGAGAATTTTTTGAGGTATAACACCTTAAGTCAATGTATTGGTGGGATGGTATGAAGAAAGATATAGCGGAATTTGTAGCCCAATGCCCAAACTGCCAACAAGTGAAGATTGAGCATTAAAAGCCAGGAGGATTGCTGCAAGCAATAGAGATTCCAACTTGGAAATGGAAAGTGATGAACATGGATTTTATTGTAGGGTTACCTCATTCTTGGCATAAGTATGACTCCATCTGGGTAATTGTTGATAGACTTACGAAATCAGCCCATTTTCTTCCGGTAAAACTACATACTCAGCAGAAGATTATGCAAAGTTGAATCTTTAAGAGATAGTGTATTAGTATCCATTATCATAGATAGAGGGGCATAATTTACAGCTAAATTCTGGAAGTCTTTTCAAGAAGGTTTGGGAACTCAAGTAAGACTCAGCACAGCATTTTACCCACATACCGATGGACAAGCTGAACGCACTATCTAGACCTTGGAAGATATGTTGCGGGCATGTGTATTGGATTTAGGAGGCAATTGGGATGATCATTTGCCACTTATTGAATTTGCCTATAACAATAGCTATCATTCCAGCATCCAGATGGCTCCGTATGAAGCTCTGTATGGAAGGAAATGTAGATCGCTAATTGGATAGTTAGAAATCGGAAAGACCCAACTGATAGGTCCAGAATTGATTCAGTAAGTGATGGAAAAGATCAAGCTTATCCGAGACTGATTGTTGATAGCTCAAAGTCGCCAAAAATCTCATGCGGGCAATCGCCGATGAAACTTGGAATTCCAAATCAATGATTGGGTATTCCTGAAGGTGTCACCGATGAAAGGTGTAATGAGATTAGGCAAGAAGGGCAAGCTTAGTCCTCAATATATTGGACCCTATAAGATTGTGTGCAAGGTGGGCCAAGTGGCTTACGAGCTGGATTTACCTCTAGAGCTTGAATCAGTCCATCCAGTTTTTCATGTGTCGATGCTCCGTAAATGTGTTGGAGACCCTTCTAGAATCGTGCCAGTGAATTATGTTCAAGTTACCGAAAAGTTGGCTTATGAAGAGGTGCCTATTGCCATACTAGATAGGCAAGTGCAGAAACTCAGAAACGAGGAGGTAGCCTCAGTTAAGGTCTTGTGGAGAAACAATAACAGAGAGGAAATGACTTGCGAAGTGGAAGAAGATATGAAGTCCAAGTATCCGCATTTGTTTCCACCCCCAGAAGAGATTCAAGATGAGATATCATTGTCCTAAGGTACGTAATGCTTTCTTTTAATGCTTTTGGTCGTGTGTGGCCATGTTTATCTTGCCATTGTTCTTGTAACCCTGTGAGGCGATGTTATTCTGGGTTGTTATGATAGGATGGTAGTGCCATATTACAGGAGAAACCCTGGCAAAATTTTTGTAGAATCCCAGAGAACTTAACATTCGAGGACAAATGTTCCTAAGGGGGGAAGAATGTTGCACCTCGGAATTTTGGGTTATTGTGCGGTGAATAGACTAACGCAAGTTAAGGGGTATATGATGTCCCTACAAGTAAGAAGGAGTACATAATGATTCTAATTAAAATTCCAAAGACATTTAAGGCAAAAGAAGAAAGCTCGTTGGAGAAAGTTAAGGTAGAGAGCGTTTTACCCCATACACAAATGTACCAGCAAGTATTCCTGGTAATTTACACGATTATAAGTTGAACGGATCGAATCGACCAAATCTGAACTGATTCAGGAAATGTTGCAGACACCAGTCAGTGTCGACGGACCGTCGCTGTGCAATCAGAGATTTGCAGGTGTAATTCAACGGAGCAAGTCGACGGACCGTCGCCACATCGACGGGTCATCGACCCGCTCGTCTAACCGCTTAGCTAGAACTTTCCAGTTCCAGTTATAAATAGATAAACCGTGTCCTCATTTTTCAGATTCCACCTCTTCCACATGTCTTAATGACTCTAGAATATTCTCCACACCTTATTGACTCATACCTAAGAGAAATCAAAGATTAAACACCAAGAATTAGTAGAATCAAGTGTGTGGATGCTCACTAGTGTTGATGAAAGTCAAGGTTTCCTTTGGAATTGAAGTTGAAGGTTTTCCCAAGTGAAGTATTTTCATCCAAAGATCATTCCTACATAATCAAGTGAGAGTTAGAGAAGAAGATATTCCTAAAACAGCTTTCAGAACGAGATATGGCCACTATGAGTTTCGGTTGATGTCATTTGGGTTAACTAATGCTACGGCGGTGTTTATGAATCTGATGAGTAATGTATTCCGAGTTTTACATCTATTTCATATTATTACAAGTATTGAGTAGTTGAAAGACTTGGATTAGAGAAGAAAGTAAAATATGAGCCCAAAATATGAAAGTAAGGGTATTTTGAGTAGTAAGTTCATTTCAGTCATGATTCTTAGCATGAAATGAGTATAATCTTATTATGAATGATGCTATTATCGTTGAGGTAGCATTATGAGAAAAAATGAATATGTTGTTGTATTATAGTCATGGTTGTGGATGATTTGAAAGAGAATTATGAGGATTGAATAATGTTTAACTTGAAGAACTTCATTGATTATGATATTATGGGTGTTGCTATTGCTATTTGGGAGTTGTTTATTATATGGAGAAAATTGTAGAAACAAAGAAAATGCTGCCCAATTTTCATTAGCTCTTAGTCACTTTAGCTTAAGTTTAAGTATGTTTTCGATTATCTAATCTTAGTATGAATTTTCTTATTGTGTAGAATCGTGATCTTGGAAGGAAAGCGTTTAGTTGATAAAGTTAAGGAGACGTAAAGGTATGTAAGGCTAGTCCCCTTCTTTCAAAGGCATGACTTCTATGCTATTCCATGATCTTATTACATCCTAAGAGTTGAGAGTTCATGATCCTTCGGAGTTTCCTATGAGATAAAGATGAGTTATGTTTCATGACAATGGTGATGATAATGATGCTATTTCAGAGATTCCGATGTCTATGAGATGATGCTAATATGAGCTTGATGATTCTACCTTTGTGATTTCATTGATATTTTTTGTTATTGCTGTCTCACCTCATGATGTTAGTTCCTTCAAGGTGAGACGTAGCGATGACGACTATGTCATAATGTAATCGGAGGTCACCGACCTTACGTCACTCCGATAGAGTCATAGCTTTTATTTGGGCTCTTATGCATGCTTTATGTTATTTTAATGTATGATCACACCGTGCCCACATGGCCAGGGAGTATAACACCGCGCCACCCTATGGCAGGCAAATGTGGACACACCATTGCGGTGGGCGATTTGTGCCCCCGTTCGCTTTTTACGAGGGCTAATAATGATTACACCGTACCTATATGGTCGGGAAGCTTATATATGAGTGATATGATATTAATTTTACTATAAAAGTTAGCATGCATGACTCCGCCTTAAGAGGCAATCAGTTACAGGTTTGCTCTTCATCTTATGCTCCTTTATTTCTTTATTATGCTGTTGTACATGCCTTACATACTCATTACATTGTTTGTACTGACGTCCTTTCTTTTATGGACGTTGTGTTCATGCCCACAGGTAGACAGGGAGATGGCGCAGACGCTTAGGAGCTTACTCAGTAGATTTGTAGGAGCACTACACTACTCCGGAGTTGCCGCCTATTGGTATATTCTTTTATGTACATATTGGGGCATGACAGGGTCCTGTCCCGTCCTTATGACTTCAGTACTCCAGTTAGAGGCTCATAGATACTTATGTGTGGGCTGTAGATGCTATGTGACTTCTTCATTGTATATTCTGTACATCATTTTTGTAGCCTCGTGGGCTTATGCGCATATAGATAGTTTGAGAGATACTTGGAGGTTATTTCATGATAAGTCTTCTGTTAAGAATGATGTATGCACAGGTTGAGTATGATAGATAGCATGATGAGTGGTGCTCAATAGTCAGCTCCAGGTACCCGTCATGGCCCACTAGTTTGGTCGTGACAGTTACAGAATCCATAACCTATGTAAATTGAAGTTCAGCGAGTCTTCTTTCCAAAGCTATTGACAGATCGCATTTTACGTGAAGTAAGGGATGAAGTACTGCCCGTACAAAAATGTACGTCCCATACATTTTGGACGTACTTTACCTAAAAATTCTAGAAAATTAAATTTTTTGACCTCCAAGTACGGGATGAACAGTAGCACATACTTTGAAGTACGGGATGAACAGTAACTCGTACTTTGCTCGAAATTTCTAGAAATCGGAGTAGGTGGAATTTTTTTCTAAAACTTTAAATAGGTGTTCCACGACCTAGGCTTTATTTTTTTCGCCCAAATTAAATCCCTAAAGTTTCTCTAAGCTCCCTCTAACTTCCACAAAACCCCCAAATCTAATCAAGAAAGGATCAAATGCCTAAATCCTCAAGTAGTTCATAAAAAGGTGCTTTTTCTTGTTTCTACATAGAGTTGTGGTGAACTTGGCCTTGAGACAAGTTGTGTGGGTTGAATTTCTTTGAATACAAGGTATGTTCTTCATCTTATTGCTTATGTTGAGTTGAATTGGAGCTTTAGTAAGTCTTAAAGTTAAGAGAATGGTGATAGAGAAGTCATGAGGCATTAAGTTGAAGTTGATGATTATGGGTTGATTTTTAAAGAGAATTGTGGATTGACTTAAGTTTAATTTGAATATAATCTCTTGGCTATGGTATCATTGGTGTTGTTGTTGTGTTTGGGCGTTGCTTTGAGATTTGGAGAAAGTAAGTGATATAGGAGAAATGCTGCCCAACTTTCGTTAGCTCATTTATTAGTCTAGTTCGACCTTATAAGCATTTCAAAGGCTTAACCCTAGTATGAATTGTCTTGAATGTAGATTTACGTGCTCGGAAGGATAGACGTTGAGTGGTTAAGTAAGCGACAAGTTATGTTAAGGCTGTTCTTTCTTTCTTTGGCATGATTCTATATATGGTAAGTGCATAATGAACCTTGTGACTAGAGATTTATCAAAGTAGAGCTTATCATATTGTTGCGTAGCTTCCGAGTGTTATATTAATCTTTCTAAGGGCCCATATCCTCTCCCTATGTCCAAGAGTTCATAGAGAAACAGAAGAGACTTGTTACAATATCAGTATTTTTTTCCAGCACATGTATGTTGTACATATATTTTTCCTTAGCCTGGCCACTTGGTCAGTGAGACAGATATGCTTGGCCTACGAGTTAGTGACACATTTATTTAGCCTGGCCACTTTGTTAGTGAGACAGATTTGCCTGGCCGACGGGTCAGTGAGATTTCACATTTGCCTAGCCACTTGGTCAGTGCGATATACGATACTATTGTACAGCATTTCATTTGACACAGATCAGAGAGATAGTCTGGGAATTCTTTGGCCTCCAGATTGTATTGTTTTCAGTTCAGTTTCAGTTATCATTTGCCTTACATACTCGGTACATTTTGCCGGGGGCGCTGCATTCATTTCTGCAGGTACAGATCGACAGATTGATACACCTCCCTAGTAGGCAGGATCTGATATAAGCTGATTGGTGAGCTCCCTTTTTGTTCAGAGTTGCCCAGTCTTTGGAGTCTCTCCCTTTTGATTACAGATTGGATGGGCAGGCCGGGGCCCTATCCCGACCATGGTACAGTCATACTTTCCCTATAGGCTTGTAGACGAGTCTTGTGTATAGTGTGTCTGTGTGATAGCCTTGTCAGCTTGTATATATCTGTTTGGGTATTGTTGGCTTTGTACGATCATAGCAGCCTCATTGGCTTGCTCAGTTATGTCTACATATTTTGGGAGTGTGTGCTCCGTTCGGACGAGACAGTCAGTATATATATATATATATATCCAAATTGTGGCCTCGCCGGCTTGTCGGTATTCTTTGTGTGCAAGTAGGCCTTATCGGTTTAAGTTGGGGGTTTCTCCTCCAGCATTACAGATTTAGAATTGTTCGCTCAGGCCTACTATGGCATCGAGTGCCGGTCACGCCTCTCCAGATTTGGGGCGTGACAAAAATAATGCGATGTATTGTTCAAAACTAAAGTATATAAGTAAATTAGACAAAATCCATTTTAATGATGAAACACGTTTTCCTTGTTTTGAGTCGGCAAATCATGGTAGTTTGCGCCAGAGCCCACCTAAGTTCTTTTTAAAAGAAAACCAGGTGTTCAAAAAATATTTTCGGAGCCCATACAACTTTGTCTTTTGGAAAACCAATGATATAAATCATTTTTTGGTTAGAGTCCACTTGACTCTTTCTGGTATAAATCATATAGTTAAGAACTTTTGGGCCAAGGCCCACGTTTTAAATAACTGAAATAAGGTATTTTGGGCCTAAAAACAAATGGACTTCTAATCGAATTTTTTTTTCCTTTCTAAGACTTTACTCAGATAAAAAAAATAACGAGCATCTTTTTCATAAGATATATAAGTCGTTTGGCCATAAAATTCAATTCATTTTTTAAAGAACAACGCTCAATATGTCTAAAATTATGAAAAAAATCTCCTTTTTGGTAAACTAAAATGGTCCAATCTTTATACAACCATAGTTATAAAAGTTTTAGGCAAGGATGTTTTAGAAATGTATTAAACCGATTAACCCGGTCCATGTGTGAGTCAAGCATGAACAAAACCTATTCACCCCAAATTATAAAATAAATAAATTTTCTATCTTTTTTTTATATCTATAGAAAAATTGTTATCCTCATATATAAAAAGAACTAGTTGTATCCGGATTTTATAAATTCGAATCTAAATACCCTATATGTAAAGGGAATATATTAAATTCTTTTTTAAAAAAAATAATATGCAAAAAATGACAAGATTTTTACGGGAAATAAACACCAAATAAATAGTTCTTGCAAATACTCACAGATTGAAATTCGAAGGTCAACCGTATAGTACGGATCCTTAATACTAGGGTGCCTAACACCTTCCCTAGGGGATCACCAGAACCCTTACCTAGAACTTTGGATTAAGAAGGATTTTTCACGGTGTATGAATAAACCCTTCAAAACTGATTTTCCTAATTTCCTAAAAATTAGGTGGCGAATCTTTTAAAACAAAGTCCAAAAGAGCACCAACAAGTTTGAAGTAGCTTTTCTGAGCGCTAACCCCGCCAGTAAAAATGCGAACTGTTACACCCGGGGTACTAGAAGATGTAAAAGTTGTTCAACAGTTAACAGGGAGATTGGCGGCGTTAAGTCGCTTTATTTCCCAGTCTTCATAAAAAATCCACTGGTTCTTCTTGCTTTTTTTTAAAAAGAATGATTTTGAGTGGACCTCGGAATGTTAGCAAGCGTTAAGAGATTTAAAAAAGTATATATCAAGTGCTCCATTATTATCTAAATCGGTGGCAGATGAGCAGTTGTTGTTGCATTTAGCTGTATCTGAGGTAGCTGCAAGGCAGTGTTAGTTCAGGATGAAAAAAGTGAGCAATTTCCTATTCATTACGTTAATAGGACCTTGACAAGTGCCGAAACCAGGTACCATTATCTAGAGAAATTGGCTTTAGCACTAATAACAACTTCTAGAAAATTGAGGCCTTATTTTCAATGCCACCCCATTTGCATTTCAACAACTTACCTATTGAGAAATATATTGCATAAGCCAGAAATTTGGGGTAGGCTAGCAAAATGGGAGGTTAAAATTAGTGCCTATGATATAAAATATAGGCCTCGGGCAGCCATAAAATCCTAAGTGCTGGCTGATTTCGTTGCTGGTTTCAGCCTAAGGATGTTGCCCGAGGTGAAAAAAGAGTTTATAATTTCTTTCAGGGCAATACTTGGGGTCTGGACCTTATTTACGGATGCGGCAACCAACATGAAACTGTCTGGGTTGGGCGTAGTACTTAAAACTCCTTCCAGGGATGTTATTAGATAAGCTATTTGAACTGTGCAATTGACTAACAATGAAGCTGAGTATGAGGCAATGATAACAAGTTTGGAATTAGCCCGAAGTTTGGGAGCCAAGGTCATTAAAGCTAAAAGCGATTCACTCTTGGTGGTTAATCGAGTTAATGGGGTTTTTTATGTAAAGGATGATGACAGGATGCAAAGGTATCTGGATAAAGTATAGGTACTTATGCACCGTTTCAAGGAACGGACATTAGAGAACGTGTCATGAGAGAAAAATGTGAAGGCGGATGCCTTGGAAAATCTGGAATCTTCGACAAATGCAGGGGGAGTCAATTCCGAGAAAGTAGTGCAGTTAATAAATTCAGCGTCAGACGCCATTCATGATGAAGTAAATTCAATGGGTTTACTTGGGATTAGCGTAACAAGTACATAAACTATTTACATGATGACAAGTTACCTGATGATGCAAAAGAATCTCGAGCTTTCTGAACAAAATCAACACGATATTGCATGTTTAATGGGAAATTGAACAGGAGATCGTTTTACGATCCATTGGCGAGATTCTTAGGATAGGGGGAACCTGGTTACATAATGAGAGAAGTTCATGAAGGAGTTTGTGGAAATCATTCTAGAACGGACTTGTTGGTCAAGAAGTTGATCAGGGTTGGTTAATATTGGTCTCAAATGGAGGAAGATACTAAAACATTTGTCCAGAAATGCAACACATGCCAACGACATGCCCCAATGATTAGTTAGCCAACAGAAATTTTGCACTCGGTGGTGTGACCTTGGCCAATTCAAAAATAGGGGATGGATATTGTAGGACCATTGCCAGTAGCTCCTGGTCAATTAAAATTTCATTTGATCATGACCGATTACTTCTCTAAAAGGGTAGAAGAAGGAGCTTACAAGAAAATAACAGAAAAGGAAGTTATTGACATCATTTACGATCACATACTTTTTCATTTGGAATCCTGCAGGTGATTTCTTGTGATATCGAGCCACCGTTTATGGGAAAAGGGGTAAAAAAAAATCCTTTGATAGGTTAAAAATCAAACGAATCACTTCAACTCCATACCTTCGAAGTGCAAACGGTCAAGTGGAATCAACAAACAAAACAATTGTATTGAGTTTTAGGAAAAGGTTAGAATCTGCAAAAGGAAGGTGGAGAGAAGTGCTGCCAGAAATGCTATGGGCCCACAGAACGATACAGAATTTAGCACCGGATAAACCCCATTTTCATTAGTATATAGGGCTGGAGCCTTAATTCTGATAGAAATTGGGGAACCATCTTTACGGTATACCTATGCGAATGAAGAAGACAACAATGAAACGTTATCGGCAAACTTGGACCTAGCTGAAGAGTACAGGGAGATGTCCTTGCTCTGAATCTTTGTGCAAAAGCAAAGAATGGGAAAATATTATAACCGATGGACTAAGCACAGATACTTGCAAGTAGGAGATTAGATCTTACGAAAGGTCACCCTTTACACTAGAGACTTAAACACTGGAAAGCTGGGTCCAAATTTGAAGGGACCTTACCGGATAGCAAGCGTCACGGGAAAGGGTTCGTATCAACTAGAAATGGAAGATGAAACAAAGTTATCTAATAATTGGAATGTCAGTCACTTGAAGCGGTACTATTGTTAAAGGTACGTGCTGTTTTTGCTATTGATTGGGTGAATGCTATCTTGTTTTTTAGGAAAAAGTGTTTGTACGTGAAAAGAAAAAGTCAATTTAGAAACCGTTCACAATGTACTGAAAACACATGCTGCACTCTTTTTCCCTTAGACCGATTTTTGTCCCAAAAATGGTTTTTCCGGCAAGGTTTTTAATGTAGCAGCAATGTAAAATGTGTTAAGTTTAGGATAACGGAAATCCAATTTGGTCCAAGTAAGGGAAGAAGTGGATTGCTGAAGTGCTTCTCGAAAGAGTGCCTAAGTTTTATATTGGGGACTGTCGAAGGAGGGATCAAACATTATTTGAGTCCTCATGTTTCGTACTCAAACATTTTTTGGGGGGGGGGGGGGAGGATACTGTAACCTCAGAAGGAAAATTGTAATATCTTAGAATACTGGGGATTGTTTCCAGGCTCTAAACAAGTCGAAAGAAAAGTAATCCGGTGAAGTCAAAGCAGCCCTTTTGTTTTAAGTTTAACTATGATTGTAATTTGAAAAGAGATATTCACTAGTCAATAAAAGACTTTTTCTCAGCAAATATTTAGGCTTAATTTAACTTGTTTTTTGATATCAAGGTAATTAAAGCCTTTGTTAAAATTTGCAACAAATATGCCTGAGATGAATAGGAGACGTCCTATTCATAAGCATAAATACAAGGCCTTTGTTAGTAATTTTAATTGGAAGAATTGTTACCCAAGTAAAATCAAAATCGGATGAAGAATTCCCGACATTATACGCAACTAAGGTTGGATGTAAAATTGTTGACGTTTGTGCATAAAAAAACAGTCAACGTCAACATCATCGAGATGGATAAAGACTTGACTAAATAATCAAATGCAAATGAAAAATAGAAAGTAAAGAAAGTTCCATTAACATTAAGGTCTCGGGGACCAGAGCAAAAGATCATAAAATTACGTAATTATATTGTCGGGGATTTATTGCCTTCATCAAGATCTGCACGGTTGGGATGGAGTGTCACCTTCGACTTTAACTTCATCTTTTTCATTACCTACATCATCTTCATTTTCCTCATCAGATTTATTGGCATCAAGATTAGGGGATAGAGGCAACGCTTTGAAGGCTTTAAGTTCAAGCCTACGGGCTTCTTAAATTTTGTGTTATATCCCGTATTTTATACGTCGGGATAATCCGAGCTAACTATGAAAAGTGTAGAACAAGACTATTCCGGGAGGCGAAGTAGAGAATTTTAACTACGATTTTATTTCAAGGCACAAATTGCTTATGATTTGTTGGCATGGAATATTAAGAAAATTTGGGGTCAAAAGTCATTTTTGGAAAGTTGAAAAAAAAAAAATACATAGAGGCATGTGGCCGGCCACATGGAAATTTATATGTTGATCAAAGATGACTAAGTCATCACAATTCCCCTCTTCATCACTCTAGAATTTTCAAGAAAAAATGGGAGCAAAGCTTAAGGGCCATTCGGCCATGGCACCTCAAGAGAGAGCAAAGGGTAATTGATCAAAATAAATATTTTCCTTAAGCATTTCCATTCATTAGAAGGTGAAGAACAACATAGAGTGATTGTTGGAGTAGCAAAAACAACAATTTGTTCAAGGCATAAAGTTTGGCTAAGTTAAGAAGACTAGTGCTAAGGTAAGATTTAATCTTCTCTTTTATATGTCATGCATGGGTTATGTATGTTGTTAAGTGTGGAAATGAATGAAAATCATGAAGAAAATGGATGTGGAGGTGTAGCCGTGAGAGTGTGTGTGTGTGTTCTGTGTGTGTGTGTAGGTGGTGAAGAATTAATTGTACCTAGCATGTTTGTGTGTTGTTGTAGTGTGTAGAAATGGAATGAAAATTATGGAAGTCGGAATGAGATGTTGTGGCCGTATGAAGGGTGTTGGAATCGTGTAGATATATAATGTGTAGGCCAAAAATGAATGAATTCTATTTAGCGTTTTGGTTGTTGTCATTATGAGTTCTATGAGGAAAATGAGAATTTGGTGATTCAAGTTAATGTGGTAATGGTTATGGGCTGTTTTGGTGACTAATGTAATTCTTATGTAGATTTTATATTTATGATAATAACATTGTTAACGTGTGGATTGTTGGTGGAATTCATGAATTGGGAAGAAGGAAAAGTAGTGTTGTTGTTGCTCTCGGGTTTGGCTTGGTTTCGGGTGGATTGGAGTATTGTTTGGATTGTTTGAAATATTGTGTAAATTGTTTAAAGTATTCTTGAATATTGTTTGTATGGTTTTGGATTGGAAATCGAATGTATAAGCGTTTATTTTGATTTGAATGCGAATAGTCGAATTGAATATAATGAAATGTTGAAGTAAGTATTATGGAATGTTGACGAACTACGTACAAAAGAGTTGTTAATGTTAGAATGCATTGTGAGTTGATTATTGATGTTGTAGTTTGGTTGTTGGTATGGTTGTTAATGAATTTGGCCGAGTTGAATTCTCGGGGTGTTGCATTTATAGGGGAAATGCTGCCCAATTTTCGGTAGAATTTGGTATACGTTTGGAATCGGGTTCTCAAATGCCTTAGCTAATGTTGGTATTTAATGGCATATTGTAGATCTTAGGAATTTTGCGACGTAAGGTTGGATTGGCTTCGAGTATAGACGAGGTATGTAAAGCTTGTCTTTCCTTTCTTTTGGCATGTCTTAGATCCAAGTAGGTTATGAAATGATTCCGAGGCGACTCTACTCTCACGATCCGAGCATAATTACGATTCTTAACACTTCCTTGATATTCATATGTTTGATATAGATGAACTATGGTTCCTATGTTCTTTGTACGGATGGATCTTTAGAATGTTGCATAAGAAGGATGTTTGTGTAAAGAATTTTGTTACTACAAAGTCCCGAACTTCAAACGCTCGTAACTTTTGCATATGAGCTCGGATCACCCCGAAACATAATAGGTAACTTCATAAGACATAACCTTCCCCTAACTCTCGTAGTCGGGCTCGGATGGGGTCGGGACCCGTCCGTGGGGCCTGCGGCTTTTCTATGATTCTCCTTAATGACCTTTAAGAAAGATTTGGTACTATTTTCACCTTAATCTCCGAGTATGGATTCCCTACTTATTTGGTAAGTTTAGAACTATGATTTGTATGCATTTTAAATAAGGAGTGTTACGCATATGACTTCGATATGTAATTATGATTTCTAAGTCCGGTTTGATAAGTTCCGAGAGATATCCGAAAGGTACTTGATATAACGATTGTTCCGATTTTTGAATGATGGTTCACCTAACTTATTTCATCGAGTCTCTTAAATGATTTGTATGCATATGGTTCCTCACTACTCCGCTCGTGCATGTGGTTGTTACCTCTTTCACCGAGTCCCGGGCCGGGTATGTATTCCTGCACAGACTTTTGGGTATTATTCACTGAGTCCCTTACTAGAGGGCCGGGTACGGTATGTATATGATATTTCACCGAGTCCCTCATTAGAGGGCCGGGTACGACATGTATGTAATATTTCACCGAGTCCCGAAAGGGCCGGGTACGACCGAGTCCCTCATATAGGGCCGGGTACGGTATGCATATGACATTTCACCGAGTCCCTCACTAGAGGGCCGGGTACGGTATGTATATATATGTATATATATATATGATTACATGATGACTACATATGATGATTATATGACTTCACTCACCGAGTCCCTCATTAGAGGGCCGGGTACGGTATGCATATGTGATGACATTATGATATGACACGGACATACGTGATATATGATTTAAAGGTAAACATTCCGATTTTCTGTCTTCTGATTTTTCTGACTACTATACTTGTTCTGTAAACCCCAGTTCAGTATGATTCTGTTTATTGTATTCTATGCTTTACATACTCAGTACATACTCCGTACTGACCCCCTTTCTTCGGGGGCTGCGTTTCATGCCCGCAGGTACAGACGACTATTTCGGTGAGCCGCCAGTGTAAGACCTCTATTCTGTTGTTGGAGTGCTCCCTTGTCCAGGAGCCCACGTTTTGGTACAGACTTTTCTGCTATGTATATATATGTTTATTCAAGGGTACGGCGGGGCCGTGTCCCGTCATATTATTCTGTTATTACTCTTAGAGGTCTGTAGACATGTCTGTAGGTTGTGGGTAGCATAGACAGTTGCGTTTGCGTTCTCTACATCCCAGGTTATTTGTATGATATGTATATATGTGTATACTTCACCGTGCCTTTCGGTATGTATAAGTTCTTAGCATGCTTGCTATGAGTTGATTATGATTAGCAGAGGGTACGAGTGCCTAGTTCGGGCACTAGTCACGGCCTACGGGGTTGGGTCGTGACATTTTGTCTTCGAGGTTTTCAATGCCATTTATGGCTTGTTCAAGAGTGAACCTCTAAACTTGCCAAGTGGTATACTCAGCATGAAAAATAACCCAAGACTCTTGGTCATCAATGCAAGAACGAGCCTCATCTCGTTACAAAAGAGCTTCATTACATTAGGCTTTGAGAACATTGTTCTCTTTGGTCCGGGCAGCCAAATCAGCTTCTGATCCTTTAATAGCCAAGGACTACTGGTAACTCTAATCTTTCCATAATGCAAGATAATGATTATGTTCTTGCTCCATTTCCTCCCATTCATTATCAATAACAGAGAGTTCGACATTGAGTCTTCGAACTTTGGCATCATGAGTAGACTCTCTTTGAACATTTGAATGCAATTCTTTCTCTTGTGCATCAAATTCAAATTGAAGCTTGTTGAGATTTTTCTGAAGCTGATTGGCTTGTTGGCTGAAGGCTTATTTTTCATCATTAGATTTCTTGAGATCCTAGTTGGCCTGTTGAAGGTCCTTTTTAACCTGTTCAAGTTCAGCGTTCCTGTTACACCTCGTAAAATTTCATGTCGTTATGTGGTAGATAGACTAACGCAGTGTGAGAAGTATATGATGTTTCTATAAGTAAGAAGTAGTATTTGATGGTCCTAATTAAGATTCCAAAGGCATTTGGGGCAAGAGAAGAAAGTTCGTTGAAGAATGTCAAGCATAAGTCGTGCATTGGAAATGGCTTTGCAAAGTACCGAGCTAATGTTGATTTAATAATGTCTTGAGGGAAATTTATAATGCTCCTTAGATGGTTAATGAAGTGTTAAACAAGTTCTAAGAAGGTTCCATAAGGATTCGAGATCAAACGAAATGACGAGAGCAACTTCGGAAAACTGGAAGTTATACGGCCAACTCATACGTCCCGTATAATTTATACGGTCCGTATAAGGGACCGTATAACCTGTCCAGAGAAGGGTCCTCCACTAGAAGCATTATACTGCCACATATACAAACCGTATAAATTATACGGACCGTATGTGTGTCCTTACAACACCCAACAGACAGATTTTTAATTTTCTAAAGGGAGGCTCCAATTTCATTTCCTTCATTTTCTCATTTTCTCTCCACACCTCAAGAAACCTCTAGAACTCTCTCTACACCATACCAACACATATCTAAGGGAAATCAGAGATCAACTTCATCAAACCAAGGGAATCAAGTTCAAGGAAGCTCTTTGGGGTTGCTAGAAGTCAAGAAATCTCTTTGGATTGAAGCTAGGGTTTTTCTTCAAGTGAAGCATTTCCATCCAAAACTTATTTCTACAAAATCAAAGGTGAGTCTTATGATCATTTCATGTTATTTAGAGTATTGAGAGGTTGAAAGACTTAGATTATGGAACGAAGTAGAAAATGGGTTACAAATATGAAAATAGTAGCATTTTTCAGTAGTAGCTCCACATGAATCATGATTCTTGACGTATTACGAGTATAATTATGTTATAAATGATATTAAGAATATGGGAGAAACATTATATGTGGATGAGTACGACGTTGGGTGATAACCATAGTTACGAATGACTTTAAGAGGAAATTTTGAGAAATGAATAATGACTAACTTAACAAAGTTCATTGATCATGATATTGTGGGCGTGTTGTTGATGTTTGGGAGTTGTTACGTTACATGGAGAAAGTTGTACAAACAAAGCAGATGTTGCCCAATTTTCGTTAGCCTTAGCTTAAACTTAAGTATGTTTCCGATTATCTAATTCTAGTACGAATTCACTTGAATGTAGAATCGTGAACATTGGAGGAACGCATTTGATTAATAAAATTGGAGAGACGCAAAGGTATGTAAGGCTAGTCCTTACTTTTCTAAGGCATGATTCCTATGACATGATTCCCTTTTTCTTTCCATGACCTTCTTACATTCCGGAAAATATGAGTGAATGTTTATAAAAAGCTTTCTATGAGATAAAGCTTATGCTATGTTATGAATCTAATAATGATGATGATGAGTCTATGCCTAGAGATCCTAAAGCCCATGACACGATATTTCCACGAAGTTAATGATCCTTATACGATTTTTTTGATGTTATTCATTATTGCTAGACCCACCTTATGATGCTAGTTTCTCCAAGGTAAGGCATGATGATTATGATTGCTCCATAATGGAAATCGGGGTTCTCGACCTTACATCACCCCGATAGAGTTATAATTTTTCTTGGAGTTTTTATGAATGCCATATGATAAGTAAATGATGATACGATTACACCGTGCCTAAAATGGCCGGACATGTCACCGCGAAGGCGGGCTGCATATGATTACACCGTGCCTAGAGGGCCGGACATATCAATACGAAGGTGGGCTGCATACGATTCCACCATGCCTAGATGGTCGGACATGTCACCGCTAATAGGGGCTGCTTATGCTTACACCGTGCCTAGAGGGCCGGACATATCACTGCAAAGGCGGGTTGCATACGATTCCACCGTGCCTAGATGGTCGGACATGTCACCGCTAATACGGGATGCTTATGATTACACCGTGCCTGGAGGGCCGGACATGACACCACTAGTGGGCGGCGTGCGATAGTTACCTGGACGCGGGTTAACGATGATGGTATATGTGATATGTATAACATGTGTTTTCTTTAAAAGGCTAAGCAGGTTGTATCCTTACCCCATGCTCCAGTATTTCTCTATGCTCCACGAGAATAGTGACATTTTTGAGTAGTAGCTTGGATTGAGTCATGATTCTTGATATGTTGGGATTATGATTATGTTATAAATGATATTTAGAACATGGGATAGACATTTTATATGAGTGAACGTAATAGTATGCTATGACTATGGATATGGATGATTTGAAGTGAATTGGGAAATATGGATAATGTAGGTGAATAAAGACTATTATTATGATGTTGTGAAGGTTATTATTGATGTTTGGGAGTTTCTATATGATATGGAGGAAGTCGTATAAATAAAGGAGATGCTGCCCAATTTTCTCTAGCTTTAGTCAAGTATGCTAAGCTATCGATTTTCTAATGTTAGCATAACTCTAATGAAGGTAGAAACGTGAGCATTGAAGGAGAACGTTCAAGCGATAGAATAGTCGAACAAAAAGGTATGTAGGCTAACCCTTCTTTTGATAAGGCATGGTTCATTGGCCATATATCTATTCTTTCATGAGCCTATGATGTCCTCGAAATGATTCTATCTCTAAACTTACTAAAGCTCACGATTCTCGTTGTGTTACGATTCTATGAAATTCCTTATATGATGAGTGATCCTGTAAGGATAGATGTAATGAAACGATGATAGTAATGATGTCAAAGATGCTTATGGGCTCTCATGTATATGTGTTTATGTATGACTATTATGTAACCCCGAGCTTATATGGCCGGGTATGATATGTATTGCGCGCGCACCACTGCAGTTGAGTACGGATAACCCTGAGCCTTGGTAGGGCCAGGTATGTATAATCACCGATGCCTTGTCATGGCCGGGTATGTGAAACACCGATCCTTCATGGTCGGGTATGCTATGAATATGAATATGTAAACGAATATGAATACGATTATGAATATGAATATGGGTATGAAAATGTAAATGAGTACGGATACGAATACAAATACGGATATGGATGTATGTACACAATCACGCATTAGAAATGGAAGGTCCCTATGAAAAGCAAGTAAGTGTTTATGACAATGGTTCTACTACCTCCCTTCTTATGCTATTTCTTATGTTGTCTATTGTGCTGTTATAATGATGTTGATCATGCTTTACACACTCAGTACATTCTTCGTACTGACGTTCTTTTGTCTGTGGACGCTACGTCATGCCCGCAGGTGGCCAGGGAGACAGGCTTGATCCATAGCTTTATTGCTCAGGGACTACGTAAAGGAGCTCCATTTCATTCGAAGCTACAGCTTTTGGTATCTATTCTTTTGTGTACATATTTATAGGCATGACGGGGTCCTGTCCCGCCTATATGATATGACATACTCTCCTTAGAGGCTCGTAGACATGTATATATGGTTAGATATATTTGTCCTTGTCGGCCTATATTTTGGATATCATTTTGTTAGCCTCGTCGGCTTATGTACATTATTGTGGGCATAGTTGTTGATGGTGATATAAATGTATTGTTGCCCAATGGAAATAGTATGAATGATGGATAGAAAGTATTATTTATCTATGTGGCTCACCTAGACGTAAATGTGAATGTATGATAAGAGGTGCCGGGTGGGTTAGCACCGGAGTAGCCGTCATAGGTTCCTCCGGTTGGGTCGTGACAAAAATGGTATCGAGCCAGCTTCGTCCTAGGGTATGTCTAGGAGCCGTGTCCGAGGAGTCTTGGTTATAGGTGTGTTGCGCGCCACACTTATAAACAAGAGGGCAGTATTTTAGGAATGAATGACCTTCTTTCTTCATAAGATCGTGCGATAGAGCCGTATAATATGGATTTCTCTTTTCCTTAACTGTGTATTGTGTATTTCAGAGATGCCTATGAAGAAAAAGGCTACGGGAGACCAAAAGGGCAAGACATTGGCAGGAAAGCGGGCTAAAAGAGCACCGCCAATGGTTGTGTCACTATCCAACCCCGTAGGCCGTGACTAATGTCCGAATTGGACACTTATACGTACCCGACACCCAAAACTAGCATATTAACGCGCATAATCGTAATTAATCACATATAGCCTCGTATATCGCATAATAGTCAACGAGGGGCATAAGCAGGCTAGCTAGGCTGTCAAAATATACAGAATCCCAAAATATACACAGAGGCAAGCCGACTAGGCTGCCGTGGCGGGTGGACCGCCCAAAGCATGTAACACACACACAAAACTGTACAGATAGAGCCATCACCCACATACATGTCCACAGACCTCTAAACAGAGTAACAAAATCATATGACGGGACAGGGCCCCGTCGTACCCCTGAATAAATATGTACATATGCATCAGAAAAGTATATATACCAAATATAGGCTCCGGACGAGGGAGCACTCTCGAAGCGTGAGGAACGGGTGTCCTAGACAGGTGGATCACCAAGCTGAGCGTCGGTACCTGCGGGCATGAAACGCAACCCCCGAAGAAAGGGGGTCAGTACGGACTATGTATTGAGTATGTAAAGCAGAAATACATAATCATGATAACCGAATGCAGAAAATAAATATGGTATGCAAAATGTCAAATATTTAGTAAAAATATAAGTCATGCATAGGCTCTTAGAACGATGGTCGCCCGCCTGTCGATGGCGCCATACCACATCATATTCCAGAAGGTTTCAAATCTCCGACACCCGACATATCATATCACATCATAAAGCCGTACCCCCCGTAACGCCAAATATACACGGTACCCGGCCAAAGGGGACTCGGGCGTACCGAACACATCATACTCCGAAATATATCAAAGTGCGCACGAACATAACCGGCCGGGATCCGGTGAAAGTTAAGTACTAACCATATGCACGAGCGGAGTCGTGAGTGACAATAATATGCATAAAATCATAATCATAAATCATTGAGTAAGTGAGAAATCCATATGCGGAAGTCAAAGCGAAAATAGTATTAAATTTTTTTCCGAAAGTCATTAAGGATAGCATAGAAAAGCCGCGGGCCCCCCGGACGAGTTTCGACCCCCATCCGAGCCCGACTACGAGAGTTAGGGGAAAGTTATGCCTTAGGAACTTACCTATTATGTTTTGGGGCGTTCCGAGCTCGTATGCAAAAGTTACGGGCGTTTGAAGTTCGGGACCCTTTTTAATAGCAAAACTCTTTATAAGACTTTTGAAATGCAATCTTTTGAAAACATAAGAACCTTAGTTTGGTTACATTAAAGAGTAGATCTTTAGGAATGGACAAAGTACGTAACTAAGCTCGGATTCTAAGAGTGGAATTACCCCGAGGCTCGGGTCATAGCCTAGTAGTACTAAGACATGCCAAAGAATAGAAAGTAACGCCTTACATACCTCTTCCGCTCGCAAGATAAGCCAAGCCTCAACTCTCGGGTACGCCAAGATCTACATAACGCCAAATATATCAACATTAGCTACACGCACTTAGGCATTCAATTCCAAACGGACATTAAATTCTACGAAATTTTGGCAAAGATTTCCCCCGTAAATACACCAACCCCGAGATTTCAACTCGGCTAATTTCAACAACAACCAAACCAACAACCAACTACAATATCAATAATCAATTCCCAATGCATTCCAACATTACTAGTTCTTTCTACGCGACTTTAACAACATACATAATATTCCAACAACATTTATAATATACTCATTTCGATCACTTACGTTCAAACTAATATCAACGTTTATACGTTCGATTACCAATCCAAACCCATTCAAATCATATACAAGAACACTTTAAGAAATTCATACAATATTTCAAACAACCCAAACATTGTTCAACTCAATTCGAAACTGCCCCCAACCCGAGAGCATCCACATCCATATTCCTTTCTCCCAAGTTCATGCATTACACTAATAATCCACACATTAACAAGGCAATTCTCATAAATGCAAAAATCACATAAAGTTCACATAAACTTCCAAATCACCCCATGACTAACATAACATTACTTTGAGTCATCAAACTTATATTTTCCCTCATAAAATCCATAACGACGATAACGAAAATACTAACGACGATTTGTTAATTCACAATTACACTAAAGGGGACCATTCGGCCAACACCACTTCCACACATAGGGATGATTTTCATTCTTTTCTTCACACCACAACAATCAAAACATGCTAATTAACATTAATACATTGCTTTCAACACAACATACACATGCACGGCTATACCCCCTATGCACGGCTCAATTTCAACTCAACTTTTATCACGAATTTCTTCCATTTTAGCATACTACAACACATATAAACCATTCATAACACATAAAACAGGATTAAAACTCACCTTTCTTCTTCAACTTCTCAACTTGCCTAAAGTTGGTAGATAGATAAAAGAGTAAACTATTGCCCGAGACAACGACTCCACGTTACTTAGCACCCTTGAATTAGCAAGTTTTCTTGAGGAATTTATTTTTTTGATGGCTTGATTTTGTGCTTGATTTCCAAGGGGTTGGCTCAAACCCTCTTCTTTTTTCTCCTCCTTGCTTTCGATTTCTAGAATTTTTCTATGTATGGAATATGTTGTATAAGATGACTAACTCATCTTTAAGTAACCATACATTCACCATCCATGTGGCCATGGCCCACCCAAGGTGGCCGGCCACATGGTGCTTTTTTTTTTTTTAATTTTCAAACTTTCCATAAATAGCACACTTACTAAAAATGGAATATGACTCCAATGTTTCCCTAACACTTTCATGACATTAAAATCATACACAACTCAAGCCTTTAAAACAAACGAAAGTCTCTCGGGATAGTCTTGTCCCTAACTTCTCATAATTCACTCAAGTTGTCCCGTTGTTCAAAATACGGGATATAACAAAACAGAGGAGCGAGTCCTTAACGCCTCAATCTCGCCCATTCAAAGCCTATTTCCGAGGAGCATGAGGGAGCCCTCGCCCCCCGTAGCCTCCAAATCTCCGCCACCGACGCTTCAAAGCCAAGATGTAAAAGAGGCCATTCATTTGCTTACTCAATCGTCACGCCGCACCCGCCGCAAGGCATGTGTAAGGTGATAGGGGTCGTTAGTGCAAGGGCCCGTGATTTTATTATCTTGAACCCTCCGGAATTCTTTGGATCAAAGCCTACGAGGACCTCGAACTTTATTGATGGAATGTCGAGGACACTTCGCTAATGCATGCTTCTATATCGAATCTGCATGAGCAAGATCCCACAGATCGAGGGACGTCGCTATTCATCGGGTAATACCTGGGGATGATGGCTCCACGGAGCTAATGCGCCCCTCCCATGCATAAAAGATTTGTAGATGTCTTCCTTCGACATTACTG
>NW_026713324.1:0-31311 GCF_029784015.1 Lycium ferocissimum | reverse complement strand
CTTACCCCGATGTCCTATTGAGGAGCGATTTGTTGCGGTGGAAACTAGACTTCCCGAACTTCACTTTAGACTTTTGTTTCACTTCAAAACTTTTAATAAACTAAGACATATTCTTTCTTCCAGTTAGACCAAAATTTTTGTACCAAACCTTGTCCAACTTTCCTTCAAAGCCTCGGAAGCTTATTCTCCTTAGTTCACTGGTTTTACAATCCTCCTATAACCTGTTACGTGAACTCGGACTCTTATAATCGTAACACAAGCACCTATGATCTTGCATCTTCTCGACAATAACTCCGATGTCTGCAATTGAATAGCTAATACCTAACGAATCTCAATGTACAGAAACTATGGGGTGTAACATAACAAGTTAATGATGGCTTAATGATGTCTTGGAGAACAGTTATAGTGTCCCTTAGATTGTTAATGAGGTGTTAAACAAGTGTTAAGAAGGTTCCATAAGGATTGGAGATCGAACGAAACGACGGAAACCATTTCAGGGAAGTAGAGTTATACGACCACTTATACGGTCCATATAACTTTATACGGTCCGTATAAGGGGTCCGTATAACCCCCAGCAGGAAGGTGATTTCCCTGATGTTGAACCACGGCCATTTATACGGACCATACAATGTTATACGGACAGTATAAGTATCTGTATAACACCCGACGGGCTGAGTTATTCTCAAGTGTATAAATGTGATCCAACTTCATTATTTTCATTTTAACACTTCTCCACTTCTCTACAAGTCTCTAGAACATTCCATTCATTTCATATACAAGAATCCAAAGGAGATCCAAGGCTCATATCATTAATCTAAGGGAATCAAGCATAAGGAAGCTCTTAGGGGTTGCTAGAGTCAAGAAAACTTTATGGATTGAAGCTAGGGTTTTTCCTCAAGTGAAGTGTTTCCACCCAAAGTCTATTCCTACACCATCTAAGGTAAGTTTTATGGTCTTTCCATATTGTTTAAAGTATTGAGGGGTCGAAAGACTCGGATCGTAGAAGGAGATAGAAAATGGGTCATAAATGTGAGAATAGTATCATTTTTGAGTAGTAGTTTGGAATGAGTCATGATTCTTGATATGATGTGATTATAATTATGTTATAAATGACATTAAGAACATGGCATAGACATTGTATATGAGTGAATGTAATAGTGTGCTATGACCATGGATATGGATGATTTAAAGTGAATTGGGAAATAGGGATAATGTAGGTGAATAAAGACTATTGCTAATGATGTTGTGAATATTATTAAAGATGTTTGGGAGTTGATATATGATATGGAGGAAGTTGTATAAGCAAAGGAGATGCTGCCCAATTTTCTCTAGCTTTAGTCAAGTATGCTAAGCTATCGATTATCTAATGTTAGTATAAACTCTAATGAAGGTAGAAACGTGAGCATTGAAGGAGAACGTTCAAGCGATAGAATAGCTAAACAAAAAGGTATGTAAGGCTAACCCTTCTTTCAATAAGGCATGGTTCCTTGGCTATATATCTATTCTTTAATGAGTCTATATTAACCTCCAAATGATTCTACCTTTAAAGCTACTAAAGCTCATGATTCTCGTTATACTTACGATGCTACTAAATTCCTCATATGATGGGTGATCCTCTAAGGATAGATGTAATGACATAACGATAGTAACGATGACGAAGATGCTTATGAGCTCTTATGCATATGTGTCTATGTATGACTATTATGTAACACCGAGCTTATGTGGCCGGGTATGACATGTATTGCGCGCACACCACTGCAGTTGGGTACGGATAACCCTGAGCCTTAGTAGGGCCAGGTATGTATAATCACCGAGCCTTGCCATGGCCGGGTATGCTGTGAATGCGAATGTGAATACGATTATGAATATGAATTATGGATGTGAAAATGTATATAAATACGGATACGGATATATATGTGTGGATATGTACACGTGTATGTACACAAACACGCATTAGAAATGGAAGTTCCCTATGAAAGAGAAGTAAGTGTTTATGACGATGGTTCTACTACCCCCCCCCCCCCCCCAATCTTATGTTATTTCTTATGTTGTCTCTTATGCTTCTATAATGATGTTGATTATGCTTTACATACTCAGTACATTCTTCGTACTGACGTCCTTTTGTTGTGGATGCTGCGTCATGCCCGCAGGTGGCCAGGGAGACAGGCTTGATCCATAGCTTTATTACTCAGAGACTACGTAACGGAGCTCCATTTCATTCGGAGCCACAAATTTTGGGTATCCATTCTTTTGTGTACATACTTATGGGCATGGGGGGGTCCTGTCCCGCCTATATGATGTGACATACTCTCCTTAAAGGCTCGTAGACATGTGTATATGGTTAGATGTCTTTAGCCTTATCGGCTTATATTTTGTATATTATTTTGTTGGCCTTGTCGGCTTATGTACATTGATATGGGCATAGCTGTTGATGATGATATAAATGTATTGTTTCCCAATGACACTAGTATGAATGATGGATAGAAAGTACGATATAGCTATGTGGCTCACCTAGATGCAAATGTGAACGTACGATAAGAGGTGCCCGGGTGGGTTAGCACCGGGTACCCGTCATGGCCCTCCGGTTGGGTCGTGACAGAAGTGGTATCAAAGCTGTTCTGTCCTAGGGTATGTCTACGAGCCGTGTCCAATAGAGTCTTGTTTATAGGTGTGTTGCGCGCCACGCTTATAAACACGAGGCTGCGGGAATTTTAGGAATGAATGACCTTCTTTCTTCATAAGATCGTGCGATAGAGCCATAATATAAGGATTTCTCTTTTCCTTAACTGTGTATTGTGTATTTCAGAGATGCCTGTAAAGAGAAAAGCTGAAAGGGCAAGACAGTGGTAGGAAAGCGGGCTGAAAGAGTACCACCAATGGTTGTAGAGGAGAGTGAGTCCCAGAATGCGGCTCAATCTCAGTCCTCCCACTCAGTGCCTATTTCTGAGGAGCATGAGGAGCCTCGGCCTCGGCAAAGCACCCCAGCTCCTCCACTGGGTGCTTCAGGCCAAGATGTAAAAGCGGCCATTCATTTGCTTACCCAATTGGTTGCCGCCCAGACTCAGCGGCAAGGTACAGGGCAATGTGATAGGGCTGTTTGTGCAAGGGGTCGTGATTTTATTAGCTTGAGCCCTTCGAAATTTTTCAGATCAAAGCCGGATGAGGACCCTCAGAATTTTATTTATGGAATGTTGAGGACACTTCGGTTGATACATGCTTCTGACATCGAATCGGTGGAGTTAGCATCCTATAGATTGAGGGATGTTGCGGTTCATTGGTACACAGTTTGGATGGCTTCATGGGGAGCCAATGCGCCTCCCCCGGTATGACAAGAATTGGTAGATGCCTTCCTCCGACATTACCTGCCTCCAGAGGTTCGGTGAGCTAGAACCGATAAGTTCTTAAATTTGAGGTAAGGAAGTATGAGTGCTTTAGAGTATAGTCTCTGCTTCAATTCTTTGGCTAGGTATGCTTCGACCATGGTAGCGGATATGGGTGACCGAGTGCACCGATTTGTGAGAGGCCTAGGGCCACATTTGATGGATAGGTGCTTGACTGCGTCCCTTCAGGAAAACATGGATATTTCATGCCCAAAATTTAGAGGAAAGCCAACAACAACAAAGAAGTGAGCATGAGCATGATAGAGGGTATAACAAGAGGGCTTGATCTTCGGGTCCGATGAGTGTGCTTAGAGGCGGGCACAGACAACAGTTTTCTAGGCATTCAGGCCACTATATGACTAGTGCGCCTCCACGATTTTCAGGCTAGAGATTTGATAGATCTACTCATTCCGGGCCGAGTCAGAGTTTTTTCGATTCACAGTTCAGAGGTGATTCGGGTCAGGCGAGGCCACCCGCGCCATGATGTTCTCAGTGTGAGAAGTTACATTGGGGCCAGTGCCGACTAGGCTCTGAGGTTTGCTATGCATATGGTCGGCCAGGCCATATTATGTGTGATTTCGCCTCAGTTGGTGGTAGAGGTAGGACCCAGCCTTCAGGGTCGGTAGACAGATCTTCATCATCTATATGCCCTATGGGGCCAGGTTAACATGCGCCAGTCGGCCATGGTAGAGGCACAGGGAGAGTCCCCAGTTCTAGCGGTCTTCAGCATCGTATTTATGCTTTGGCTGGACGCCAAGATCTTGAGTCTTCTCCTGATGTTGTCACAGGTATATTATCGATATTTTCTCATGATGTATATGCTTTGATAGACCCCGGCTCCACATTATCATATGTTACTCCACATATTGCGGGTCGATTTGGAGTCAAACCGGAGTCGATCAAACCTTTCGAGGTGTCTACACCCGTGGGTGAATCGGTAATAGCTAGTCAAGTATATAGACATTGCATAGTTGTGATTTGTGACCATCGTACAATGGTTGACTTGTATGAGTCAAAAATGGTGGAATTTAATGTTATCATGGGTATGGATTGGTTGACTTCTTGCTATGCCAGTGTTGATTGTAGAATGACAATGGTTCGCTTTCAGTTTCTGGGAGAACCAGTTTTAGAATGGAAAGGAAATACTGCGTCACCAAAAGGTAGGTTTATTTCCTATCTAAAGGCAAGAAAAATGATCAACAAGGGTTGCATTTATCATCTAGTTCGGGTTCAAGATGTGGAAGCTGAAACCGCCGACTCTTCAGTCAGTCCCCGTGGTGAATGAATTTCCAGATATATTTCCAGATGAACTTCCAGGCCTTCCTCCGAAAAGAGAGATGAATTTTTCTATTGATGTGTTGCCGGACACCAAGCCTATATCTATTCCACCTTATAGAATGGCTCCCGCAGAGTTGAAAGAGTTGAAGGAGCAATTGAAGGACTTGCTTGAGAAAGGCTTTATTAGGCCTAGTTCATCCCCGTGGGGAGCACCCGTGTTGTTTGTCCAAAAGAAAGATGGCTCCTTGCGAATGTGCATTGACTATCGGCAATTGAATAAGGTGACGATTAAGAATAAATATCCTTTTCCGAGGATTGATGACTTATTTGATCAATTACAAGGCGCCAAATAGTTTTCAAAGATAGATTTGAGATCCGGGTATCATCAAGTGAGAGTTAAGGAGAAGGATATCCCTAAGACAACCTTCAGAACAAGATATGGCCATTTTGAGTTCCGGGTGATGTCATTCGGGCTAACTAATGCACCGGCAGTCTTTATGAATTTGATGAACAATGTGTTCAGGCCCTTCCCAGATTTATTTGTGATTGTATTCATCGACGATATCTTGGTGTATTCTAGGTTCGAGGCAGAACATACGAATCATTTGCGCACTATCCTCAGAGTTCTTCAAACTCGAGAGTTATTTGCCAAATTTTCTAAGTGTGAGTTTTGGTTAAGCTCAGTGACATTTTTGGGGCACATTGTTTTAGCCGATTGTATTCGGGTAGATAGCCAAAAGATTGAGGCCGTGAAGACTTGGACAAGGCCCACGACTCCTACGGAGGTTCATAGTTTTCTGGGCTTAGCAGGTTGTTATAGGATATTTGTAGAAGGCTTTTCTTCTATTTCTGCACCACTCACAAGCCGACCGAAATCAGCAAAGTTTCAATGGACAGATGCTTGTGAACGTAGTTTCCAAGAGCTAAAGGATAGATTAACTTCTACCCCAGTCCTGACACTTCCAGAGGGATTGGAAGGTTATGTTGTTTATTGCGACGCTTCGGGCGTTGGGCTAGGCTGTGTGTTGATGCAACATGGTAAGGTGATTGCGTATGCTTCAAGGCAATTACGGAAACATGAGAAAAATTATCCAACCCATGAACTTGAATTAGTTGTAGTGATTCATGTATTAAAAATGTGGAGACATTATTTATATGGTGTCCACGAGGATATTTACACCGATCATAAGAGCCTTCAATATTTCTTCAAGCAGAAAGAGTTGAACTTATGGCAACGACGGTGGTTGGAATTGCTAAAAGACTATGATGTTGATATCCTGTATCACCCCGGAAAGGCAAATGTTGTGGCTGATGCTCTTAGCCGTAGATCTATGGGAAGTTTGTGTGATGTTCGGCCAGAGAAAAGAGAAATGGCTCGTGAGCTCCAGCAGTTAGCTAGCCTAGGAGTTCGAGTAGTGGACTCAAGTAGCATGGGAGCTACCATTCAAAATTCAGTAGTCTCGTCGCTAGTAGTGGAAGTGAAGGAGCGGCAATATGAAGATCCCATGCTAATTCATTACAGAGATACACTCCCTCAGAAGGAGAAGTCATCATTTGAGATCTCAGGAGATGGAGTTCTCCAATGCCGAGGCAGATTATGTGTTCCTGATGTGGCAGGATTATGCCACCAAATATTGAGAGAAGCCCATTGCTCCCGTTATTCTGTCACCCCGGAGCAACGAAAATGTATCATGATCTTAAATCTATATATTGGTGGAATGGGATGAAGAAGAATATAGCGGAATTTGTAGCTCAATGTCCCAACTATCAACAAGTAAAAATCGAGCGCCAAAAGCTGGGCGGATTATTGCAAGGTATAGAAATTCCAACGTGGAAATGGGAAGTAATTAACATGGACTTCATTACGAGCCACCGTTCTCGACGTAAGTATGATTCTATATGGGTGATTGTGGATAGACTTACAAAGTCAGCTCATTTCTTACCCGTCAGAACTACATATGTGGCAGAAGATTATGCAAAGCTTTATGTTAAAGAAATAGTGCGACTTCACGGTGTTCCAGTATCTATTATCTCTGATAGAGGAACTCAGTTTACAACTTATTTTTGAAAATCCTTCCAAGAGGGTTTGGGGACTCACGTGAGCCTTAGCACGACATTCACCCACAGACAGATGGGCAAGCTGAGCATACCATTCAGACTCTCAAGGATATGCTACGGGCATGTATGTTGGATTTTGGAGGTAATTGGGATGATCACTTACCACTTATCAAATTCGCTTACAACAATAGTTATCATTCTAACATCCAAATGGCACTGTATGAGGCTTTATATGGGCAAAAGTGTAGATCCCCAATTCGATTGTTTGAAGTAGGAGAGACTAAATTGATAGGGCCAGACTTGGTCCAGCAAGCCATAGAGAAAGTTAAGCTCATACAAGATCGGTTATTAGCAGCTCAAAGTCGTCAAAAGTCCTATGCAGATAATCGTCGAAGGGACTTAGAGTTTCAAGTGAAAGATTGGGTATTCTTAAAAGTGTCACCAATGAAGGGCGTTATGAGATTTGGCAAAAAAGGGAAGCTTAGTCCCTAAGACATTCACCTTATGAGATTTTGCGCAAGGTAGGCAAAGTGGCTTATGAATTAGATGTACCCCCTGATTTGGAGTCAGTTCACCCAGTTTTCCATGTCTCGATGCTCCGTAAATGTGTTGGAGATCCTCCTAGGATCATGCTAGTAGATGATGTTCAAGTGACGGAAAAGTTGACTTATGAAGAGGTACCCATTGCCATATTAGATAGGCAAGTACGGAGGCTTAGAAACAAAGAAGTGGCCTCAGTTAAGGTTTTGTGGAGAAACAACAGCCGAGAAGAAATGACTTGGGAAGCGGAAGAAAGTATGAAGTCCAAGTACCCTCACTTATTTCAACCCCCGGAAGAGATCCAAGATGAGACATCAAGATCATGAGGTATGTATGTTTTCCTTTTTATGCATTTGGGTCGTGTGTGGCCAAACTTTATTGCTATGATGTTGTGGCCCTGTGAGGTATTGTTATTATGGGCTGTTGTGACAGGATGGTAGTGCCATATTACAGGGGAAACTCTGGCGAAATTTTCATGGAATTCCCGAGCACTTAACATTCGAGGACAAATGTTCTTAAGGGGGGGAGAATGTTACATCTCAGAAAATTTTCTGTTGATGCACAGTGAATAGACTAACGAAAGGCACGAGGTATACGGTATTTCAATAAGTAAGAAATAGCATTTGATGACCCTAATTGAGATTTCAAAGACATTCGAGGTAAGAGAAGAAAGTTTGCCAAGAAAGGCGAGGTATGCGTTATGTATCGGGAAGGATTTACGAGTAACAAGTTAATGATGGCTTAATGATGTCTTGGAGAAGAGTTATAATGTCCCTTAGATTGTTAATGAGGTGTTAAACAAGTGTTAAGAAGGTTCCAATAGGATTGGGGATCGAACGAAACGACGGAAACCATTTCAGGGAAGTGGAGTTATACGACCACTTATACGGTCCGTATAACTTTATACGGTCCGTATAAGGGGTCCATATAAGGGGTTCGTATAACCCCCAGCAGGAAGGTGATTTCCCTGATGGTGAATCACGGCCACTTAAACGGATCGTACAATGTTATACGGACCGTATAAGTGTCCGTATAACACCCGACAGGCTGAGTTATTCTCAAGTGTATAAATGTGATCCAACTTCATTATTTTCATTTTAACACTTACTCCACTTCTCTCCAAGTCTCTAGAACATTCCATACATTTCATATACAAGAATCTAAAGGATATCCAAGGCTCATATCATTAATCTAAGGGAATCAAGTATAAGGAAACTCTTTGGGGTTGCTAGAGTCAAGAAAACTTTATCGATTGAAGCTAGGGTTTTTCCTCAAGTGAAGTGTTTCCACCCAATGTCCATTCCTGCACCATCGAAGGTAAGTTTTATGGTCTTTCCATGTTTTTTAAAGTATTGAGGGTTCGAAAGACTTGGATTGTAGAAGGAGATAGAAAATGGGTCATGAATGTGAGAATAGTATCATTTTTGAGTAGTAGCTTGGAATGAGTCATGATTCTTGATATGGTGTGATTATAATTATGTTATAAATGACATTAAGAACATGGGATAGACATTGTATATGAGTGAATGTAATAGTGTGCTATGACCATGGATATGGATGATTTGAAGTGAATTGGGAAATATGGATAATGTAGGTGAATAAAGACTATTGCTAATGATGTTGTGAATATTATTAAAGATGTTTGGGAGTTGATATATGATATGGAGGAAGTTGTATAAGCAAAGGAGATGCTTCCTAATTTTCTCTAGATTTAGTCAAGTATGCTAAGCTATCGATTATCTACTGTTAATATAAACTCTAATGAAGGTAGAAATGTGAGCATTGAAGGAGAACGTTCAAGCGATTGAATAGCTAAACAAAAAGGTATGTAAGGCTAACCCTTCTTTCAATAAGGCATGGTTCCTTGGCTATATATCTATTCTTTCATGAGTCTATATTGACCTCCAAATGATTCTACCTTTAAAGCTACTAAAGCTCATGATTCTCGTTATACTTACGATGCTACTAAATTCCTTATATGATGGGTGATCCTCTAAGGATAGATGTAATGAGACGACGATAGTAATGATGACGAAGATGCTTATGAGCTCTTATGTATATGTGTCTATGTATGACTATTATGTAACACCGAGCTTATGTGGCCGGGTATGACATGTATTGCACGCACACCACTGCAGTTGGGTACGGATAACCCTGATCCTTGGTAAGGCCAGGTATGTATAATCACGGAGCCTTGCCATGGCCGGGTATGTGAAACACCGAACCTTCATGGTTGGGTATGCTATGAATACGAATGTGAATACGATTATGAATATGAATTATGGATATGAAAATGTATATAAATACATATACGAATACAGATACGGATATGGATGTATGGATATGTACACGTGTATGTACACACACACGCATTAGAAATGGAAGGCCCCTATGAAAGAGAAGTAAGTGTTTATGACGATGGTTCTACTACCCCCCCCCCCTCCCATCTTATGCTATTTCTTATGCTATCTCTTATGCTTCTATAATGATGTTGATTATGCTTTACATACTCAGTACATTCTTAGTACTGACGTCCTTTTGTTGTGGACACTGCGTCATGCCCGCAGGTGGCCAGGGAGACAGGCTTGATCCATAGCTATATTGCTCAGGGACTACGTAGTGGAGCTCCATTTCATTCGGAGCCACAACTTTTGGGTATCTATTCTTTTGTGTACATACTTATGGGCATGGCGGGGTCCTGTCCCGCCTATATGATGTGACATACTCTCCTTAGAGGCTCGTAGACATGTGTATATGGTTAGATGTCTTTAGCCTTGTCGGCTTATATTTTGTATATTATTTTGATGGCCTTGTCGGCTTATGTACATTGATATGGGCATAGCTGTTGATGATGATATAAATGTATTTTTGCCCAATGACACTAGTATGAATGATGGATAGAAAGTACGATATAGCTATGTGGCTCACCTAGATGCAAATGTGAACGTACGATAAGAGGTTCCCGGGTGGGTTAGCACCGGGTACCCGTCATGGCCCTCCGGTTAGGTTGTGACATGGGCATACCACGTTATAGCCCTCTCGGGCGAGAGTCTCGCCAAATTTTTTATCAGAACAGACTCGATCTCCTTCTCCTTTAGGTCGTTGCCCTTCATCGCCATTGTGTAAGCCATGATATGATCCTGTGGATCCGTTATTTCGTCATACTTAGGGATATTGGGCATCTTAAACCTTTTCAGGATCAACTCTGGAGCAGCTTCAGGTTTGTACGCCCACGTAATGTACTTCCTTGCATCGTGGCCTTCTATGACCGGGGGAGCCCTCGGGATTTTGCTCAACTTCCTTTGGAACTCCTTAGCATTCATCTCGGCCTCTTTGGATGTTTGATCTATCTTCCCAGTGATTTCTCTCATGAACTACTTGACTTCATCCTGGAAAGGGTCACCGGAAGCAAACTCACTGCCGGAGGCATCTACGTTCCTCTATATGGTTTGTCCATTACCATTGGTGGCAGCATCTCCCCCGATAAGGGTGGCAGGGGTTCCTATAGAAGCAGTGACTCTAGCCTGTGGATCGGTCACGAGGGCCGCTATGGTCTATCTAATCTGACCCGTGTTGTCTCTACGTCGGTCTTGTCTATAGGAATGCCATCATGGGTGGTACCGTGAGTTTTCTCCACTCCCACTGCATCGGCAATGGGACCCCGAGGATAATTGTCATTCAATGGCGCCTGGATGGGCATGCCATCTAGACCTAGCGAAAGGTTGTCCTTATTGTGTGCAGTCTCGTGTTGTCATTTGGTCATGTCATACCTAAAATAGATACTTAGGAAAACACAAAAACTAAAGGAAAATTAGTAAGACAAACTATGGTCACGATGACAACCACAACTATCCTGGCCTCACGGTGAGCGCCAAACTGTTTATCGGGAAAAAGTTCAGTTGAATTTGTGTTCGTGATCAATGACATGTGGATAAAAATGACCAGTAAATCAATAATATGCAAGTAAATCAAATGTAAACGAAATAAAGCAAAGAAAAGTTTAGAATAGCCTGAGCCTCGATCGAGCCCGGTACTAGATCCTCCGGCTAAGCTTGTGATTAAGCACTTAATAAAATGATAAAGAACGTCAGAAATGAAGCAATTGCGTATAAGTATAGGGTATTCCTATTGAACTTTGTGTCCTTACAATGGGAATGATAATCTCTATTTATACTAGGAGCTCGGGGCACACATTCTATGTATTACGCCTTTGCTCATAATGAGTATTAATTGAGTAATAATAATGAGCAATAAAGGGGACCATTAAGCCTAATAACACCAGTATATAACGTTTGACTTGATCCGTAACGGCAGCCCGTTGAGCTCTCTTCCGGAGCTACTCCAACAGTCTACAGGACCAAATGGTTCCTCCGGTGCAATGGCATTCCCTCCGGTGCCACTCAATGGTGACTCATCTTTGACTTATTCCTTAAGCCACGTGGCATAACGATACAGGTCCAGCTGTGTTGTATGAATTCAACCCAATACAGATGTAATACATGATTTCATCTGTTGTTTATTCCATCAGCGCATACCACAATATTGTATTCTTCGTTTATGTCAGTTCCTAAACCGGAGGGCCATGACGGGCGGCCGGCCCTTGCTTGCCAAGCACTACTAGACATATATCTGTAAACATAATCGTAACATAGGTGGGCCATAAGGGCCATCACAAGACAACCTGCTAACTCACAGAAGCCATAGACTGAAAATGAGGCGAGTCTCAAAAGGACATAAATACATAAACATGCTGGACATATTGTTCGGGCCGACAAGGCCATACAACATTTGACTGTACATAACTGTCTACAAGACTCTACTGGAGTACATGACATAACGTGGTAGGGATAGGGCCCCCCCATACCCTTAAATATGCATACATATCCATACTGACTCACATGGCAACTCCAGAACAAGTGGAGTACAAAAACACTGTCTGCTGAGCTGGTATCCTACTGAGTGGGCCGTCAACTATATCTCAAGACCTGCAGGCATGAAACGCAGCATCCCTAGGCAAAGGGATGTCAGTACAAATAATGTACCGAGTACGTAAGGCATGCAAACAACATAATAGAGACATAAAAGTAACATGAGACAAGAGAGAATCAGCCTGTACATCTGAATGCCTCTGAGGGCGATAATATGCATAAGTATCGTACATGTGCACATATAATGCTTGGTCATACATGTATATGCGTATATAACGTCATCAAGCCTCTGTGAGCATCCCATCATATCATATCAGCCTCTGTGGGCATCATCATCATCATCATCATCGTCTACCAGCTAATCAGGTGGTGGTGCGTATATATCGCCATAACCTTTCCCATATCCCATATACATATCATATAGTATATGCGTATATAATGCCTGTGTGGTCATGGTTTAGCCATATATATACATAATGCATGAATGATAAGAAGATAATCTGAATGTATCGAAGTAACGTAAGGTCGTTGCACATCGGAGTAACATTATGGAACTAACACCATCAACATGACATACTTTGAGAATCAATAAACCATAAGATCTCAATAAGAATCATAACATAGAGATAAGAGACATAAGCTTCTAACATTTCTAGGAGTGGAGTCCTTATGAATATTGTTCGTTTAGGTTCATTTCATTCTGGTCATGCCAAAAGAAAGAAGAATAGCCTTAACATACCTCAAGTTATCCGAGCAACTCAACAACGAACTTCCCACAACTAGTGTGCCAATCCTATAACAATGGAATACACATACGACATAGATAGCGCGAGTATATCATGTATATCAATCGATAGTTCTATCCTAAAACGAAACGGACAGCATCTCCCCTTATTCCTTAGCCACGTTAACATATGCAGCATCCAACAACAACAACAATAACAACAACAATCTTATATGAGCCCGTTATACTCACTTCAATGAGTATTCCAAGATACACCTCAAGTAATCCAATATACGCTTCGTATAAACCATTGTATACATTTCTTCCTCACTTAACCATCTAGAAAAACTATAACAACATGATAACAACATCAAATACTAGTGCAACTACAAGGAAAACACCTCAATAACACAGAAACAACATGACCAAAATAGTCCACAAACTAACTCTCTCCGATTATCTATTTTAGATACTAGTTCATGCTTAATCTTTCCATTTGACTTAACCGACATCAAATTAACGTTAAGCACAAGAAAGAACACAATATAATCACCTCTTACAGTAGCTTCAAGTTGGAATCCAAGAGTTCCCAAGCGTACAATTACCCTTAAAGGTTCTACAACATCAAAGAGATGGATTTCCTCATTTTCTCCCTTGTACTTGAGTTGCTTATGGATGAATTCACCTTGGAACCTTTGTGAACTATTTATGGGACTTGGAAAGGGTTTAGGGTCGAGGTATTGGTGAAGAATGATGAAAAATGAGCCATCAAATGAATTTAAAACGCAAACGGTCGGCCACTGCCTCCATTTGACGACCACTTTGACGAACCGTCAAATGTACCACCCCAAGAGACCCTTCTATACTATTTCACAGTGGAGGGTCCACCATTTGAAAGCCTTCAAAATGGTTCTGCGGTCCGTCAAATGGGGCGTCAAAAAGCCTTTTCCGACGAACTTGATTTCTTCGATTCGTTTAACTTCGAAACCTTAATGGACTTACTAAACTCTTGTCAAACATCTTCCTCAACCTTATTGGGGTTTCATGGCCTTTCCGGGCTCACGTTGTTCTACATAACGCAAACGATACAAAATTTTCCAAGGTGTAACAGTTTAACTCTATTTCTTCATGTGACCATATAAGTTTTTTACTCAATTTCTGCGGACAAGACAATTGAAGATGCAATACCTTCAAATTTGTTTAACTTTTGTTGAATCATTTTACCTATTGGTTGATTCTCTCTAAATTTCCAGGTTTTAACACATAAATTGAAGCAACCGGAGGTCTCTGAGTAGGATTCACTGCTCTTTTTCTCTCTAATTTTATTATTCTGAATTGACTAATATTTGCATGGAATATATTCAGCAGGAATGACGTCGGGAGTGTTGGAAATAATGAGAGAAATTGGTGAGAGCTCTCATTATAAAGGTGCAATTTGAGAAATCCTTCACAGTTATCTCTCAGCCACAAAAGAGATTCATAGATTTATTGCAGGCAGGCATCTTTCTGTTTTTTTTTTTTTTAGATTAACAATATAAACAGTAATATTAGCAAGTTTTTGTCTTGGCATTGTGGAAGTGTGTCTTATCTAAAATCGAAACTTAAAAGAGTCTCATAATTAAAGTATGTGTTTGTTTTCTCATGTAATCGGAATTATTCGTCAGGTTAGGGCTTCAATCAAAGTCGCAATCTTTTGAATTTTGTAAAATCCCTAAGGTTGAACACCACATAAATTCCTTTATCCAAGGAAACAGCCATGTAATGGACGACTCGACAGTGTTCGCGTTAACTATCGATTTGTGACTGTTTCCATTGTTATTATACAAGTTTCATATTTTGGTTTCACTTCCATTCTTTATGGCTGTTACTTTGTCAAGCATCTAATATTTTGAAAAAGGAATAAATAATTTTTTTGTGGAAACTAAAGTTTAGTTTTAGGGTTTTAAAAATGGGAACTTTAAGTAGTCTAGTTGTGGAATTGTTTTTTTTCTTTTGCCCCACTTTAGAGAATTTTCTTCCACCTTATGGACCATTGTTCAAAGATAAAAACTGATTTTTTTTATTTTTTTGATTGTTAAGAACTGCGTGTTTTTAAAACAAAAGTTTTTTCTGCATTTGTTTATGGACTTAAGCTCATGGGTCTGATAATAAGGGGAACTTTATGTAGTCTAGATATGGATTAGTTCTTTTGTCTCACTTTGGAGTTTTTTTCCATTTTTTCAGACCATTGTTTAAAGTTAGGAATTGGATTTTTTGTTGCTTTGCATTTGTTTGGGGATTTTAGTTCCTGGATTTGATAAAAATGGGAAGTTTATGTAGCCTAGCTGTGGAATTGTTCTTCTTCTTTTGGCCCACTTTATGATTTGCCTTCCATTTTTTTTTTTTGGATCATTTCTCAAAGCAAAACATTGGCTTCTGGGGAAACAAAAAAGTTTTCTGCATTTGTTATGGATTTTAGTTTCTGGGTTTGATAAAATGGTAACTTTATGTAATCTAGCTATACTATTCTTCTTCTTTTTTTTGAGAGATTTTTTTTCCATTTTCTCTGATCATTCTTTAATGAAAATCATTGGGTTGTTGGGAAACATATATTCTCCTCTATTTGTAAGCATTTTTTGTGAATTTTAGTTTCTGGGTTTGGTAAAAATGGCAACTTTATGTAGTTTAGCAGTGGAAATTATTTAATTAGTATTTTTAGGTTGGGTTTAGAATTTACATGAAATGCACTTGTTACACCTCGTGGTTTTGTACTTTGAGATTCGTCGTAAGTCCGTGGTTCTAGTCTTGGATACGGGGGTTATCAAGGTTAAATGAGATTGGACGGGTTTATCTTATGGTTATAAAGGGTTAAGTTCATGTTTAGTAAGTATTGGAAGGATTAAGGGTTGAACGAATTGACGAGAATAAGTTTCGGGGAAAAGTGGATTTTTCGGTCGGATATATGGACTGTATAATTTCTACGGCCCGTATATCTGGCTGACCTCCACCGTAAATCAATTCTAAAAAAAGGTGAACCACTGGTGGGATTGTACGGTCTATTTATATGGACTGTATAATTTGTACGGTCCGTATAATTGGCCGTAGATCCGGGTCGGGCCAGATTTCTTTTTTAGTTATATATGACTAGCCCTTGTTCATTTATTTCATTTCCCACATTCCCCAAACTCTTGAAAGCTCTAGAACCCTCTCCTAAGTAAACCCAACCAAACTCAAGAGAAATCAAAGATCAAATAGCGAGAATCAAGGGATTCAAGTATTGAAATGCTTTCTAGGGTTTGTAGGATCCAAGAATTTCTTTGGTGTTGAAGTTGGGATTTCATTCTTGTTGGTAACTTGATCCAAAGCTTATTCTTATATGATAAAAGGTTAGTTTTCATGTCTATTTCATGTTATTAAGCATGCTTGGTTGTTGAACAACTTGAGTGAGAGGAGAAAGTGGATGATGAAGTTCAAATATAGATTTAATGATATTTTGAGTAGTAAATTAACTTGAGTTATCATTGTTAGAATGTTATGAGTGTAATCTTGTTATGAAGGGTAATAATGATGACAAGGAAGTGTTGCATACAAGTGTACGAAGGGTTGATGTAAAGTTGTTGATATAAATTGATTATGAGAATGAATTTTGAGACTTAATGGAATATAACTACTTGATTATGATATTGTGGATGTTGTTATGGTTGTTTGGAAGTTGTTTTTGTTACACCTCGCATTTTTGCACATTTGGATAGTCCGAGTTAATGGCGGAACGTTAAGGACAAGGCTAGTTTCCGGTTTTGTTGAATGCGCAAGTCGCTTATAATATTAGTGGCATGGAATGTTAAGGGCAAATTTGAAATTTGGAAATTCTTAATAATTCATGACTTCTTGGAGAAGCCAAGTGGTGCCATGTGTTCATTTTATATATGTGTGGGAGCTAAAGTATATATATATATATATGAACAAAGATGACAAGGCAAGGCAAGTCATCTTTTATGACTTAAGAAAATTGGAGAGATTTCTAGAAAATTGGAGAGTAAAAAAAAAAAAAAAAAAAAGAGAAAAGAAGGAGCATGAGCCGGCCATGTGCATATATTATATATATATGTATAAGTCTTGAAAAACAAGACAATTCATCATTTAATTTCTAGAGAAGTCAAGAAAGAGAGAAGGAGAGAAACATGAAAAAAAGCATGAAGACCTTCGGCCAAGAGGGCTGGCCGAAGGTGGTCCTCAAAGTTGCTCATGAAAATTATTCTTCCTCTAGTTTTCTACTAAATGTAAGGCTCTCTTCGACATGGAGTGGTTGTTGGAAGAATAAAACCAATCGTTTTGCAAAGGACAAGTTCTAGCCGAATGAAGAAGTGAAGGAAGAGATTTTGGCGGATTTGCAACTTGGAATTGGAGTACCAAAAGGAGCGGAAAGATGTATGTAAGACTTCACTTTCCTTCCTTGGCATGTCTTAGACGTAGTAGGCTTAAATACGGGCCTCGGGGACAATCCCTTTCCTAGAAATCCGAGATTGAAATTAGTTACTATTCATTCAATGGAATTGAAACAAATGTTCACGAAAAGTTGAAAGAAATGTCTAAACACCTAGAACTTGCATGAACAAGGTCCGACTACCCTAAAAACTCTCCTAAGTCTTGTCATGAAGCGTATTATACGTCAATTGCGTACGCCGCCTCGTTTGACTCGAGGTGGGCCCACTATGTCCTAATTTCCTCCTATGGCTCCATTTGGCTTATCGTTTTAACTAACCCCTCGATTCCAGGGTATGATTTTCTTCACGAAAGTTCCTAAATGTTTTCCAAAGTATTCATTTTTCTCCAAACCTAAGTTGTACGTTTTGAAAGTTTTTATGACTAAAGCAATGACTATGATTCTATGATGACAATGAAGATGTCAGATATGAGAGAATGTCTGTGACACGACATGATATGAAATGATATGATATGAGGTGATACGATATGACATGATATGATGAGATATGATACGACATGATATGTCCTACGTTCTCTTAATGCTATTCTCCGTTGGTAGTCTCGCCTTATAATTATCGTTCCTTGGTGAGACAAAGCGACCATGATTACTCCCTACGCGATCGGAGGTTACCGACCTTACGTCACTCCGATAGAGTTATAGCTTTCTTCGGGCTCTCATTCTGCTATGACATGATATATGTATAAGTATATGTATATGTATAGGTATATGTATATGGGGAAGTATGGGGAAAGGTGAGGCGCTATAGATGCGTAGCCCACGATCGGTTGGATAATGTTACCATCCGGACGCGGGATGCCGGACGCGGGATATGAGGTTAAATGGATCGGGCCGAACGTTCTCGGCATATATATATATATATATATGGATCGGGCTGCACGCTGTCCGCCCAATATAATATGTGTATATGTATATGGATGGGGTATCACGTTCCGCGGCAATGTATATGGATCGGCCGCACGTCCCGATATAGTATCTGGATTACCTTACACGTTCCGCGCGATTAAGCATGCATGATTCCGCTTTAAGAGGCACTCACACCTAAGTTCTGACTTAACACGATATGCTTCATATGTACAGATTACAGCCTTACATGATATGTTCCACATGTATAGGTTACAGATTTACACATGATATGTCTCATATGTTCAGGATACTTTTTTTACATGACATGTTCTACTTCTCATACTATGTTACTATTTATGCCTTACATACTCAGTACAATGCTCGTACTGACCCCTCTTCTTCGGGGGCTGCGTTTCGTGCCGCGAGTGAAAGACAGTGAAAGCTAGCATAGAGGGTGTCCAGCGAAGTTGGTAGGCTCCATCTGTCCTGGAGTGCTGCCGGGTCAGAGCATATGTGCCATGAGGTTTTGTTCAGAGTTAGAGACTTTGCAGACAAAGTTGTGGGCAATGGGTTGTCAGTCTATAAGCGGCTCCAACAGCCGACATGTTATTACGTCTCGTGTTACAAGTCTTATATGTTGTCAGATTCTATTTATGAAAAAAAAAGTCTATGTATTCATTTCTTACTAGTTCATAAGTTCATATGTGCAATAAGAGTTAGCGGGTTCGCTCGGCTCCGAATATGGGGTCGGGTGCCCATCACACCCTAGTAAGACCGGGGTGTGACAAAGTGGTATCGAAGCAGGTCGGTCCAAGGGTTGTGCAAAAGTCGTGTCCGGTAGAGTCAATCATTTATGGGTGTGAAGCCGGCCACATTTATAAACGGGGAGCAGCGGGGCATTTAGGAATTGTTGACCTTCATACGTTCTAAGATCGTGCGATAGAGCCAAGTTATAGGAAATAAGATTCCGTATATTAACCTTTGATTTCGGCAGGGAAACAATGTCGATCGAAGAAAGTGACTGATGATATGGAAGGTTACAAGGCACACAGGCAAGCGAAGGTATGAATGACATATGCCAAGTAGGGTATTGATATACGATCGACATGCAAAGTTGAAAATTGGAAAGGAAAGTAAGCAAGAAAGTGCAATACGTGTAGTCGTGACGAGCATATGAGGTAAATCTAGTGTTCTTCGGATTTTTATAAATACTGAGAGCCCTGTATGGCTATGATACGATGCGATATGATATGATGTATGTATATGGTGATGGCCCTGCGAGGTGCTTGTTGGTATTCACAACGTGCGAGTTTTGGAATAGTAAGAAATACCGAGGAAACTCTGTCGAAATTTCTCTGGAAATAATATGAGAATGGGATATAAGTTGGAAGATATTTCGAAAAAGTCATACTAATAGTAGCGATGAAAGTTGACTAAGCTGTAAAGTACGGCTGCCCCCCAGGAATACGTTAACTGTGGAATGAGCAGTGACATAGGAAATAAGACGTCGGTGGAAATATGGTAGTAAGAAATTTGGAAGGACGTGTTACGAAAATGTCCCGGAATCCGTAAGGCTTCGATTTGCTCCAGATCAGGTAATAAAGGTCGTACGAGGAAGTGGACGATATTATATCAGCATTAAGGCACCGAATCCCACTAGAATTTCGAGGTTAAGCGTGCTAAGGTGGGAGGATGGGTGACCCCCCCCTGGGAAGTATGAAGGAATTCCATAAATTTAAGTACAAGAGACGAATGAGAGAGTAGAGTATATGGAGTAGTTGGAGACCATAAGAAGACGCATAGGACGAGGCAGACTTACTCGGTAAAGAGACAGGAAGTACATCACAGCCCTGGAAATTAGGATAGGCTTGAACAGTGTTTTGACGTATTTTGTGGGCTAGTTAATAGTAATCATATATATGCATATATGAAGGTGTAGGATATCTCAAATATGATTGTATCGGTGGACATGTGAATACCAGCAACCGAAGTCACGATACAAAAGGCATTAATCGAGTAAGGGTACCGAAGTTCGAGTGACAGCAAGAGTAAATGGTACAAGTGTTGCAAAGTAAGCTATTATTATTCTACTATAGATTGAGATTGGGAATGAGGATATGAGACGGAGTATAAACGGATAATGGTACAGGTACACCCTAAAAGGGGGGGAAGCAGGTGAGAGGAATGTAAGGATGAGATAAAGACAGTTGATACGGTAGTGTGTTTGATATGAACGCTTGAGCTACTGAGGAGACCTCTTACTGAAGTGAATTAGTAAGGTCGGGGAAACCGACAATAAGTGGATAGAAGTCCGGATAATGTTTAAGGTAATATGAGAAGTTTGCACAAACTTTGAATAATGCGGCAGAAATGGACGTATAGGGAGAGAAAGAATATGACAAGAGAACGGTATTGGATAGCTTAAGAGCTAATATAAAGGATGGGAATAGCTTTAAAAAGGGAGCTCCCCCGAGGTGCTTATGCGACCCTATAAGACTAGTTGAACATTCGAGGACGAATGTTCTAAAAGGGGGGAAGGATGTTACACCTCGCATTTTTGCACATTTGGATAGTCCGAGTTAATGGCGGAACGTTAAGGACAAGGCTAGTTTCCGGTTTTGTTGAATGCGCAAGTCGCTTATAATATTAGTGGCATGGAATGTTAAGGGCAAATTTGGAATTTGGAAATTCTTAATAATTCATGACTTCTTGGAGAAGCCAAGTGGTGCCATGTGCTTATTTTATATTTGTAAGGGACTTATATGTATATATATATAAAGATGACAAGGCAAGGCAAGTCATCTTTTATGACTTAAGAAAATTGGAGAGATTTCTAGAAAATTGGAGAGTAAAAAAAAAAAAAAAAAAAAAAAAAGAGAAAAGAAGGAGCATGAGCCGGCCATGTGCATATATTATATATATATGTATAAGTCTTGAAAAACAAGACAATTCATCATTTAATTTCTAGAGAAGTCAAGAAAGAAGAAGGAGAGAAACATGAAAAAAAAAAGCATGCTAGAGACCTTCGGACCAAGAGGGTAGGAAAATCATGGAAAGGTGTGTCCTGGAGGAGATGATGAACTAATTTTTATGTAACATATGGTCGTTGTTTGTTGCGGATTATGTGATGAAAATAAAGGAAAATTATTCTTCCTCTAGTTTTCTACTAAATGGAAGGCTCTCTTCGACGTGGAGTGGTTGTTGGAAGAATAAAACCAATCGTTTTGCAAAGGACAAGTTCTAGCCGAATGAAGAAGTGAAGGAAGAGATTTTGGCGGATTTGCAACTTGGAATTGGAGTACCAAAAGGAGCGGAAAGAGGTATGTAAGACTTCACTTTCCTTCCTTGGCATGTCTTAGACGTAGTAGGCTTGAATACGGGCCTCGGGGACAATCCCTTTCCTAGAAATCCGAGATTGAAATTAGTTACTATTCATTCAATGGAATTGAAACAAATGTTCACGAAAAGTCGAAAGAAATGTCTAAACACCTAGAACTTGCATGAACAAGGTACGACTACCTGAAAACTCTCTAAGTCTTTTCATGAAGCGTATTATACGTCAATTGCGTACGCCGCCTCGTTTGACTCGAGGTGGGCCCACTATGTCCTAATTTCCTCCTATGGCTCCATTTGGCTTATCGTTTTAACTAACCCCTCTAAATAATGGTTGTTTTAATAACCCCTCGATTCCGGGGTATGATTTTCTTCACGAAAGTTCCTAAATGTTTTCCAAAGTATTCATTTTTCTCCAAACCTAAGTTGTACGTTTTGAAATTTTTATGACTAAAGCAATGACTATGATTCTATGATGACAATGAAGATGTCAGATATGAGAGAATGTCTGTGACACGACATGATATGAAATGATATGATATGAGGTGATACGATATGACATGATATGATGAGATATGATACGACATGATATGTCCTACGTTCTCTTAATGCTATTCTCCGTTGGTAGTCTCGCCTTATAATTATCGTTCCTTCAAGGTGAGACAAAGCGACCATGATTACTCCATAATGCGATCGGAGGTTACCGACCTTACGTCACTCCGATAGAGTTATAGCTTTTCTTTGGGCTCTCCTGCATGCTATGACATGATATATGTATAAGTATATGTATATGTATAGGTATATGTATATGGGGAAGTATGGGGAAAGGTGAGGCGCTATAGACGCATAGCCACCTGATCAGTTGGATAATGTTACCATCCCGGACGCGGGATGCCCGGACGCGAGATATGAGGTTAAATGGATCGGGCCGAACATTTCTTACAATATGATATATATATATATGGATCGGGCTGCACGTTCCGCAGCAATATAATATGTGTAAATGTATATGGATCGGGCTGCACGTTCCGCAGCATAGTATCTGGATCGGGCTGCACGTTCCGCAGCATTAAGCATGCATGATTCCGCCTTAAGAGGCACTCACACCTACAGGTTACAGCTTCACACGATATGCTTCATATGTACAGATTACAGCCTTACATGATATGTTCCACATGTATAGGTTACAGATTTACACATGATATGTCTCATATGTTCAGGATACCTTTTTTTTTCATGACATGTTCTACTTCTCATACTATGTTACTATTTATGCCTTACATACTCGGTCTGATACTCATCTTGACCCCTCTTCTTCGGGGCTGCGTTTCGTGCCCGCGAGTGAACAGGCAGTGACTAGCATAGAAGGTGTCCAGCGAAGTTGGTAGGCTCCATCTGTCCTGGAGTCTTTGCCGGGTCAAAGCATATGTGCCTTGAGGTTTTGTTCAGAGTTAGAGACTTTGCAGACAAAGTTGTAGGCAATGGGTTGTCAGTCTATAAGCGGCTCCAACAGCCGACATGTTATTACGTCTCGTGTTACGAGTCTTATATGTTGTCAGATTCTATTTATGAAAAAAAAAATCCTATGTATTCATTTCTTACTAGTTCATAAGTTCATATGTGCAATAAGAGTTAGCGGGTTCGCTCGGCTCTGAATATGGGGTCGGGTGCCCATCACACCCTAGTAAGACCGGGGTGTGACATAGCCGAGGGAGAAGTTGAATGGAAAAAGGTGAGGTTCAATCTTCTTTACATTTTTCATAGGAGTTTATGCATATTGTAAGATGTAGAAATGAATGAAATTCATAAAAGGTTGCATGTTGAGGCTTGGCCGTGTGTATTGCATTGTGGCCGTGTGTGTGTGTGTTGTTGTGTAGGAGTGAAGGACTAATTTATTTAGCATGTTGGATTGTTGTATTATGAATGGTTGTGCATATTGTAATGTGAAGGAATGGATAGAATTCATGAAATCATGGGTGTTGGTATGTTGGCCGAATGGTGGCTGCTTTGTGAAGGAAGAATGAATCAAATTTATTTAGTGTTCTTGCCTATTGTTGTTGAGAATTATATGGTGAGAACGAATGTTTGATGGCTTATGTTGAAGTTGTGTGTGCGGGATATTTGGAGAATTAATATGATTTTAATATAGTTTCTTGTATCGATGGAGATGATGTTGTTAACATATAGAATTGTTGATATAGTTGATGAATTTGAAAGAGAAGTGTGTTGTTATTGTTCTAGTTGAGTTGGAAGGTTTCGGATAAGATTGGATGTTGGTTTGGATATCTTGAATTGCCTATCGATATTGTTATTATGATTGTTGGTTTGGTTGTTGTGATTTGGCCGAGTTAAATTCTCGGGGTTGGTGAATATATAGGGGAGATGCTGCCGAATTTTTTATAGAAAAAGTGATGGCTTGGAATTGGGTTCTTCAATGCTTATGGCTAATATCGGATGTCTAATGACATTATTGTGGATCGTGAGAAGCCGGGACGTAAGTTTGAATTTGTTTAGAGGGCGGCCAAGGTATGTAAAGCTGACATTTCTTTCTTTGGCATGTCTTAGTTAATGTAGGCTATGATGTAATCCCCGAGGTAACTCTATTCCTACGATCCGAGCATGTCCATAATACTTGTTTGCTTCTTAATATCCGTATTCGTAATGTAGTTAAATTATGGTTTTTATGCCTTTGTATGATTGAATATGAATGTGCATAAAAGATTATGTTCGTAAAAAGTTCGGAAACTACGAACGTCCGTAACTTTCACATATGGGCTCGGATCGCTCCGAAACGCTCGTAGGAGGTTCCCTAATGTATAACATCCCCGACATTCATAGGCGGGCTCGGACCGGTTTGGTACTTGTCCGTGGGCCCGCAAGACGTTCCTTTGTATAGTTCTAGCAATTTGTTAAAAGAACTTAATATAGTTAACAACCCGACTTCCGAATATGATTACTTACTCATTTGTTAAGTCTGAAATGAGGATCTGTACGTATATGACTTTGATATGTAACTATGATGGCTAAAATTCTGTTAAGTGTGTTCCGAGAAATATTCGGGAAAATCTGGATTTAACTATGACTATTGGCTTGACTTTTAAATGATAGTCCGGTTTGATCGTTCTATGGAAACTGTGTATATGTATGAAGTGAGAATCCGTATGTACATGATTTTGGTACGTAAGTATGATTAGTAAAGTTTTAGTTGATATGTTTCCGAATAATATCCGGAAGAAATTTGATATGACTAATGCTATTGGCTTGTAAATGATAATTTGTTTGATTATTCCGTTAAGTACGGCATGTGTTGGCGAATGCACTTATAGATCCCCCGATTCGCTCGTGCATATTATGGTTACTTCCTTCGCCGTGTCCCGGGCCGGTACTATCGTGCGCACAATGCGAAGTATGATAAGCTTCCGAAGTATGATGAGCGACTATTATTATGGTGTTATGATGAGCGACTATTATTATGGTGTTATGATGTGCCCCACGCCGAGCCCCTTTGGCCGGGTGCACCGTGGTTATATGATATGATGTGTGACGGAGATGGGAGATCCGAAAACTTCCGAAGTATGATGAGTTGTGGCGCCAAGGCGGGAGGGCGACCACGTTCCGTGCGCCGGTCCATTATGGGCCGCATGGGGCATATGATATGATAATCGATGATCCGATGACATAATGATTTGATAATGTGATGATGATAATATAACGAACCGTTCGGATGATACGGTAATATATGATGACTCTGTTTAATCCGATGATATGATAGTATGATGATTACACGTCCGATGTGATGATATGACATATATATGTGATACCGAAATATGATCTATTGGTTTTTAGGTGGTGGGGCAAACCCAATGGTGGGGCAAACCGATGGCGAGGCAAAATTCGCATTGGTTTAGGCGAATCCCACATTGGTTTAGGCGAATCCCACATCGGTTAATGTCAGCTACTACGACATGTTTTACTTTCCAAAAATATGAAACAAAAAGGTTTTTCAAAGAAAGCTAAGTATTTTGAGCATTCTGATTGTTATATCTGTCTTCTGTACCTCTTATGCACTATCTGTATTACAGATGCACGTACTTCGGTATTCTGACTATGATGCGCACATTTTTCGTACTCTCATTTTGGTTATGATCTCATTTCCCGTATTCCATGCTTTACATACTCGGTATATTCCGTACCGACCCCCTTTCTTCGGGGGCTGCGTTTCATGCCGCGCGGTACACCCGTGTAGAGCTAAAGATATTAGCGAGAAGATGTTCCGGCGGGATTGCAAGCTCCACCTCCTCGAGGCCGCCGAGTCGAGTTTGTTTGTGTTATGATATCGAGTCATGTTAGAGACTGCGACAAAGGTCGTGGGTATAAGATGTCGGTTATGTAAGCGGCTATGTAAGCCGATGTATTATTACGCATTGTATTATAAGTTTTATATGTTACAGATTTTGTTTGATTTGAGACAGGTAAAAAGGTATATTATTCTTTGAAAACTTTTACTATGTATCTGTGTCATGACTTCGAGGGCCGCATGGCATGGAGTATACGGAGTCTGCGGGTTCGCTCGGCCCTAGGTAAGGGTCGGGTGCCCATCACACCCTGTCGGATTAAGGGTGTGACATACAATTACAAGGGAAACTTTTGTAGAAATCCCTAAGAGCTTAACATTCGAGGACGAATGTTCCAAAGGGGGCAGGAATGTTATACCTCGAAATTTTTTTTGCGTCGTTTGCATTGTAAGTAAACTAACGTAAGCTCAGAGGGGTCATGGAACCCTTATAAGGCTAAGAAATACTCTTAAAAAGTGTTAAGCAAGTATCTAAAGGTTCCTGGATCAAGTAAATCGAAGAAAATAAGTTTGCCGAAAATTTGAAAAAGATTGATAGAATTTTGGGTCAACTTTGGAGGGGTATATCTCCTATACATTAGGAGTTTTAAGGTGTTTCAAAAGCATAAAATGAAGTTCATCGAGTCTAGTCTCCAATGCAACAAACCACTCGACAATACAACATTGGAGTAGAGAATTATGGATGTTACAAGTTAGGTTGACAAGGCAGAAATGCGCGCTACAGTAGTTGCGCTGCTACAGTACTACTACAGTACCTGCTACAGTATCACCGACTTTACCCATCAATAAAAGGGTCAAGACCCCATTTATTTAACCAAAAATCAGATCAAAGACTCAGCCCACACAAAGGGCGATTATGTCATAAAAAAAGTTGAGGGTTTGAAGTGATTTTGCTTAATCGATGCTCGGGGAGCGCATGGTTGTGATTATAGTATCGTTTTGCGATAGAATTCGCTTGGATTCGAGGTGAATATTGAGGATATCGCTGTTTTAGTGGGAATATGTCACGACCCAACTGAAGGGCCGCGATGAGCACCCGGTGCTAGCCCACTCGGGCACCCCTTAACATACTTATACATCACATCTAGATGAGCCACATAGTTAGATCATTCTTTTCATTCATCATCATTCTAATCTCATTGGGCAACAACACATCTATCTCATCATCAATAACTATGCCCATATAAATATACATAAGCCAACAAGGCTATCAAAATAATATCCCAAAATATGTGCCCGACAAGGCCAAACATATCTAACCATATACACATGTACGAGCCTCTAAGAAGAATACATCATATCATAACATATGGGCGGAACCGGACCCCGCCGTGCCTATAAATATGTACATAAAAGAATCTATACCAAAAAGCCGCAGCCTCCGAATGAAGTGGAGCTCCGCTATGTAGTCCTGAGAATAGCTATGGGTCAAGTCTGTCTCCCCCCGGCCACCAAAGCGGCATGACGCGAGTGACCACAAACAAAAGGACATCAAGACGAAGAATGTACTGAGTATGTAAAGCATGATCAATATCAATATGAAAGCATAATCAATAACATATGAAATAGCACAAGATGGGAGATAATAGCATCATCGTCATAACACTTACTTGCTTTCCATAGGGGCGTTCCATTTCTATTGCGTATTCATGTACATATATTCATATCCGTACTCATTTACCTTTCGTATCCATTTTCGTATTCGTATTCATATTTCATTTCATACTCATGGTCATATCATATACATTGCATATACGTAGCCTTTACTTGGCATTTACATATTCTTAACATATTCGTGCTCATATTGATGTCATACGCATAGAATATTCGTACTCATATTGATGTCATATATATATAGCATTTATATAGCATACTGAGACCACGTAGGTTCGGTGTTTCACATACAAGGCCCTACCAAGGCTCGGTGCCATACATTCGGCCCTACCAAGGCTCAGGGTTATCCGTACCCAACTGCAGTGGTGTGCGCGCATCATCATATATATATATATATATATACATATTCACTATACTCTACCCGGCCATATAAGCTCGGGGTTCACAATAGCCTCTCATGGGCACATATACATATACGCTCATATTTATCTTTAGCCCTTTTACTATCGTCATTCATTACATTCTACCTTTAGAGGATTACTTGTTGTCTAAGAGACTTAGTACAATCGTATCATTTGAGTATCATAATCTTAGTAGCTCCTCGAGATAGGATCCTTGGAGAATATCGTAGACTCGTAGAAGGATAAATATTTGGCCAAAGAACCATGCCTTATGAAAGAAGGTTAGCCTTACATACCTTTCAAGTGCAACTATTCTATCACTTGTACGTTCTTCGAGGCTCACGTTCTACCTTCATTGAAGTGCATACTCATATTAGATAATGGATAGCTTAGCATTCATGACTAATTCTAGAGAAAATCGGACAGCATCTCCTTTATTTATACGACTCCCCTCATATCATATATCAACTCCCAAACATCAATAATAACATTCAAAATATCATCACAATAGCCTTTAGTCGACTACGTTGCTCTTACTTCACCATTCACTCCAATTAATCCATATTCATGGTCATATCACATAATTCCGTTCATTCATATTCAAGGTCTATTCCATGTTCTCAATTGTTACACCTCGAAAATTTCCCCTTAGCGTACAGCGAATAGATTAACGAGGGGCATGATGTATATGAGTTTGGACAAGTAAGAAATAGTATTTGATGGCCCTAATTAAGATTTCCAAAGACATTCGAGTTAAGGAAAGAAAGTTGTTAAGGGAAGCGAGTTATAAGTTGAGTGTATCGGATAAGAACTTCGAGTATTGAGTTAACAACGTTCAAATGATGCCCTAAGGAAGAGTTATAACGTCCCTTAGATTGGTATTGAGGTGTTAAACAAGTATTAAGAAGGTTCCATAAGGATCGGAGATCAAACGAGTCGACGAGAACAATTCTCGAAAAGCTGGGCAAACATACGGCCAGACATACTGGCCGTATAAAATGTATGGACCGTATATCCAACCGTAGATCCAGCCCAGTACACCATGTCTCACTGGACCGGATCTACGGCCAAACATACGGCCAGTAGAAAACATACGGACCGTATGTTGGTCCGTAGATCTCGGTCGGGACTGAATTCAAATAATATAAGGGACCTCTTTCTCATTTCATTTTCATTTTCACTTCCACTCCTCTACACTTCAAGACTTCTCTAGAACATTCCATACACTTCAACCACAAGAATTCAAAGGAAATTGATGATCAACTTCATCAAACCAACAAGAATCAAGAGTTAGAAACACATTAAAAGCCATTCAAATCAAGGAATCCCAAGAGAGATGAAATAGGGTTTTGGTGCAAAGGGTGTATCACCATTCAAGGCCTATTACTCCATCATCTAAGGTGAGTTTTATGACCTTTCCATGTTGTTTGACGTATTGGTAGGTTGAAACACTCGGATTGTGGAAGAGTAAAGAAGATGGGTCATAAATGTGTGAATAGTGTCATTATTGAGTAGTAGTTGGATTGAATCATGGAAATGGATATGTTGCGATTATAAATACGTTATAAATGATGTTTAGAACATGGAATAAGTATTGTATGAGAAAGAACTTAATAATGGACTTGGTCATAATTATGGAGAATTGGAGTGAAATTGTGAAATGCGAATAATGTAAATGAATGACGATTGTGTTAGTGATATTGTGATTGTTGTTATGGATGTTGGGAGTTGATATGGAATATGGAGGAAAGTATTATAAACAAAGGAAATGCTGTCCAATTTTCTCTAGCTTTAGTAAGTACGTTTTCATGATTGTTTAGCTAATGACGACACGAATTCCCTTGAAGGTATAAACAAGTGCATTAAAGGAGAACGAGCAAGCGATAAAATAGTTAAGCGACAAAGGTATGTGAGGCTAGCCCTTTCTTTCTAAGGCATGAATCCTGTGGCATGAATTTCCTCTTTTATTATGAATGTTCCATCTTCAAGAAGACTATGAGTCTGTCACGACCCGAGTTACGGGCCGCGACGGGTATCCGGGGCTGACCACCGAACACCGCTCATATTACCGCTTATCTCGCTATCATTCATACTATATACTCGTAATCATATAAGACTGCTATTTTCGAGATACGTTAACTTTTATAAACATAAGCCCTTCGGCTATCAAAATAATATATATACAATTAGACATACATATACATGGAGACCATGGGGCTATCCTACCCACACATACGTGACTACGAGCCTCTAATGGAATACTAGACATATAGACGGACAGACCCGTCGTGCCCAAAATGTGAATATACAAATATGTACCAAAAGAATAATCAAGCACCTCCGGACGATGGAGTGCTCACAAATTGTCACACCCCGACTTTACTAGGGTGTGATGGGCACCCGACCCCCTACCCGGAGCCGAGCGAACCCGCTAACTCCTATTACATATATGAACTTATGAATTAGTAAGGAATGAATATATAGAAAAATTTTTTTCCATAAGTAAAGTCTGACATCGCATAAGACTCGTGGCACGAAACATAATAACATATCGGCTACTAGAGCCGCTTACACACGACAACCCAGTACCCCTGACTCTGTCTGCAAAGTCTCTAACTCTGAACATATCGTCATGGCACATATACTCTGACTCGGCAGCACTCCTGGACAAGTGGAGCCTACCAATTCCGCTGGACATCTTCTATGCTAGCTTCGGCTATTTCATGCAGGTTTTACTCGCGCGGCATGAAACGCGACCCCCCCGAAGAAGAGTGTCGGTCGAGCAATGTGCGAGTATGTAAGACATGAATAATAACATAGTAAGAGATATAAACATGAGTAACAACAGGATATCGTGTCGTGAGGTAAAGGAAAAACCTGTACATGTGAACGACTACTGCATAGGAACTTAGAACATATCATCGGGTAGCAGAGTAACCTGTGTATCTGAGTGCCCCTGGGGGCGGATGCCATGCATGCTAAGCTGCCTTTGAAAAACATTTCTTTTCATATATATAGAAAACATAACAGGGTATATTGCCGAGGCGTCGGCAGCCGATCCATTTAACCATAAATATAGATGTATATAGCCCGCGTCCGGGGTAATGATCTGATAGATACGGCTACATGTGCCGTGTGCAACCCAGCGTCTATAGCGCTCTGCCCTGCAACCCAGCGCCTATAGCGCTCTGCCCGGCTCCCCATTTTCCCCATATACATATATATATATATACATATACCATAGCATGCAAGGGAGCCCAAAGAAAAGCTGTGACTCTATCGGAGTGACGTAAGGTCGATAACCTCCGATCGCAATATGGAACAACCACGGGCACTTTATCTCACCTTGAAAGAACTAGTAATAAGGCGAGA